>NW_008751657.1:7946339-7994315 GCF_000715545.1 Opisthorchis viverrini | reverse complement strand
AAATCCTCCCCCACATCCCCGCCCTTAACCATAGCAGCCATTTAAAATATGAATATCGCGGGCCTTGAATATCGTGGGGACTGAGTAGATTTAAACAACTTTCGACAAAACTACGGCCGTTTGGGAAGATCTCATACGTCCGAAAAATTACCATCAAATGTTAAAACTTTATGTTAAAGTTTTCCTCTTTCGAACCACGCAGAGAAAGAAATTTTGGGCGTGCGTCTAGCCGCCGGCGTGTTATGGTGCATGGTCTATCATGCATTCGTTTTGTTGCGTTAATGGAGGTCGTCTGGTGTGGCCTACGGAAGTAAGAGTTTAGCTTAATTGGGGTGAGCCAGTGGCCTGTTTTTCAGTGGTTCCTTCCCATCACATGGGCGAAGCGCGTTCGTCGAAATCCATAACAAAAAAAACGAAACCCAATTTTGCAGATAAGTAAGAGTTCTCAGTGAGTCGACGCGCCGGTGGTAACGGACCATTGGCCATTGATAACGTAGGCTTCCCATCAACCACACTGTGGCATCATAAAGCGCTCAGACACACGGGGTTATCCTGAAATTTGCGCTCACTGGGATTTGCTGGGCAGTCTGTGGTGCCCAAGACCCACCGAATGGTGAATGGCAATTGCAACAATAGAATTGTCTTTTGTTGGACCTAGTGTTGAAGCATATGATCCATCCACGGTTACGTATTTCCGACAGGTATATCTCGGCTAAATGTGAGCAGAATATATGGGGTTCTGAAACACGTATTTCCCCAGGATTTTCAGATAAGGCGAAGCCAGTATCACTCTATTTATTTATTATAGTTATATTTATTCGGGGAGCCTACTCAAACGTCTGTCGAGAAAGGTTAGCCGATTAAACTTTTTCTGACTGACCAACAATTCGCTGCTCGGTACTGCAATTTCCATTTCATATTTCTGTCACACTGGGGCCTGCTAGTTGGCCAACCGTCCGTCACTGTTCTGACAAGATGCAGCTACCAGTTGCATGAAAATACGCAACCCCCTCCCAATTTCTTAGAAAGTGACTGATATAGGTTCACATACCACCGCTGAATCCATGACCCACAAAAATCGTCTACCCGGGCACATGGAGCCACGATTTGAAGTTGTCAGAAGCAGTCGTTAGAGACTCATCAATGGTACAAGTATTTTTCGCCGTAACTAGGCAACGCGGCTTCGATTGTGGCTACTGACGCAGCTGAGCACAATTAATCCTTAGAACTGCATTTTCCAGCCATTTCTTCTAGGGACAATACATTATTGCGTACACCTTAAGTATGGGGCACTACTGTTGTGACGGTTGGGAAGCGACGCGGGGCCTGTGGCGTCAGAAACACCTAAAGAGTACCACCCACTAGAAGCCCTAACGAAAGAGTATAACACAGTATCATATTGAAGGCAACCACAGGCCAGGTTTATCCAGCCAGCGAAGGAATACAAATAATCGGAGCATCGTAAGCAAACATAAACAGGATGCCGCAAGCTCCCAATGGAACTATCAGCGGTCGCCAGATAACCCTTAGACAACATACGGCCGGGTTTTGAAATATAAACGAAAACAGCAATTGTGTCATTTCGTATTTAGAAGTAATTACAGATGCAGTTTCTATCGAGATCATCTGAACTAGTGTCTGGAGGAATGGTTGTAGTAAGCTAGCAATAAGTCCCTTCCCCGTCCACTTTTATTCTTTTCTTCACAGTATAGGGCTTTCGAATAAATTGTGGTTATACGGCAACAAAGCATCAGTGTTGAACACTGGTTCCATGCTCTCGATAGTGAAGGTATTTTCCTGAGAGGAACTTGTATGCGTATAGGCATTCCTTGGCGAAAACAAACCACACACGTACTATTTCAACCAATTAGTGAATCTAACTTGGTAACATGATACCCCCTATTCATTTACTTAACCCGGTCGTATACTTTTGATCTCTACTTGTTTCGCTCATATGCACCCGACACTCACTTTGCCGCAAAGGCCGTTCCGTCCGACACTGGTGTTCTAGCATGTGGGACTGTGCGTAGCGGACCTACATTTCCATGCGTGTTCGTACCCCTTTTGCTGAGCCCGCTCTGGCTTGTTATCCACTGAGTTCCGTGTGCTCGCACCGTCATTCTGAACACAGGATTGTCACTGGAAGGTACACCCGTAACTCACACTACCAAGCCCACATTCCACTCACCGTTGTCTAGTGTGAAAACCTTGACACTGTGCTGTGCCGGTCAGTAACAGAGTTGTCCACTTATCGGCGTCACGAACATGGTCAATTGAGGTCATTTGTATAATTTTGCTTAACTTTGTGTAAATAGGCCATGGACTTTCGAACTGAATTCTCCCTTTTGATATTCGGGATCGTCCAACCTATGCGTGACTAAAAGTCCCCTATCAAGAACCTCAGAAATGCTCTAAATTTGAAAGCCAGGTCAAAGTAACCACCACCATTGATGAAACACCTCCCATGCTAGCCCATTAGTGGGATGAGGACAGAGACAGAAAAAACCTTTCGCGTGTACCCGTTTCCAAACAAGAAAATCACACATCTATGTGCAACGAAACCACGGCCGACTTACCGAAGAAAAAATCGGCGGAAATAAGGCTGCTAAAGCTGTACAGGCAAACGAAATAGAGGGTAGCGCGCGAGCCGCAACAAAACGAGCACTTTATGCGTATCATTCACACCAGCCGGACGTTCGATGTAAACATTGAATAACGGTCTGGCAAAACGATTATGCTACCCACTATCCAGTTTGAGAAAGACAAAAGGAAATATATCAAGATAAAGTAAACGGGTGCAGAGTATGTGCAAACTGTGCTGAAAGAGAAGTCAGATCTGTGTGGATGAGGTCACCATGTCCAACAGCGGTTGGAAAGTCCAGGTCATGGAAACCTCTTCGAGGAAGTTGACGTTGTGCAGGGTGTTTGATGTGTGAAATGCATATTCGAATCGCGCACGTTCATGCAACTGATCCAAGCACGTGTCCACTCGTAGTACCCAAAAGGCAGGAAAAGTTGGAACTGTAGCGTCTGCTTTCGATGCTTTGAACAGTGCTGCTTCCGCCAGAGCCAACAAAATCCCAGTACAGTGAGCACTGAAATGCAAAAATTAAAGGCATAAACGAGCGACCTAGTACCAGCTATGTCGATTTGGAGGAAAATAAGCTCACAAACTAGTGCACTAATCTCACTTGACAGATACGCCTTCACTTTCGTTGTCGGGGCCTTTCTGGTTCTGGTAATCTTCAAATGAAAGGTACATCCCCAATAAAATAAGTTAAGTTTGTCGCCTTTACGGAAGTCCCCACATGAGAAGGCGAATTCTTTTACCTCCAACTCGTATTGACCATTTAATCCCCTTTAAAAGAGTCAGTATGTAAAAATCTATGATCGAAAATCGAAGTGTGTACACAGAGTTCTCCGTGGGTTTTAGCCCAATGAGAAGTCATTTGGATCAACGAACGCCGAATGACAGAAACATTCTGATTCGACCCAGTTTTAGCTAAGCGCGCTAACCTATTAGTTCCCCAACTTGGACTGGAGGTGACCGCTATAAGACAGTAGAAACACAATCGTGAAGATAGGTGGACCAGGTAAACTGAAACAAGGCTGCTGCAGTGACAACCTCTTTAGAATACAGCTCTCAGCAAACTCGCAACGATTCGGCTAAACTGAAAGTCACGACAATCCCCTCGGAGGACATTTATCCAAAGTATGACAGGTTATTTACAATGTGTAAACTACAAACCAAAAATTCAGCAATCCTGGAGCAAAAAAATTAAAAAGAAAAAGATGACGACATAGTTGCACATCAGAAGAAACAGAATAGTCTGAAACTTTTCTAAACAGTTCGCGTTCACACCATGTACATGCATGCATGAAAGATTAGCGATGTTTGGAACATTGGGCGAAAGTGGTTCGTGTCAACTTCCAATCGGTAAAATAAGACGGATGGCGTTGCAGACTAACGCGTTTTGTCAGATTGTGATATGTATCCACGGTATGATTAGTTCTCAATTTCTGGTTGCTTAGTAGAAAACGTCCCCTGTGATTACGGAAGTCATGATTCAATATTGCCGTAGAGCAATCACGTTTGTAACGAATACGCACAGTGACACTGTGCCAACAACCATGAGATGGCGTTGAGAGGTACTGACACCAATTTACATTCTCTGGCCATGTAAGGGTGCGCAGCTAGCTGCATTCAAAACAGTCAGTTTCAATACGCCTTTGGGTGCATGGATCTCCGTACAAGCACATGCGTCTAAAGGTGAACATTCTACAGGTCGCAATCGTCTTGACAGACTGATGAAGCACGTTTATGGTCTTTAGATTACGAGTCAATTAATCACAGTATTTCACTGCGGAGTGACCACTCTACTAAATATGAATTTTCCAGAACTTCAAAATTCAACAGAAGACCTGCGGTATTTACTTAAAACCGTCAAAGCGACTAATTTTAATGTCACCATCAATCATTTGCCCGATTATTCCAGTTTTCAAGTTGGTACTTGCCAACTAATCTTTGGACAGCTGTATGTACTTTGAAACAACACACATGCATAAGGACAGTGTGACAGCACTAAGACACGCTTATGGAGCAGTATATTGATTTTCGTTTACCGTTTGGACCCTCGGAAATGAGTTGGGTCTCATGGCACAGTCAGATAGAAATGACAAGCTGTCATCAATTTTCACTTCACGGGCGAACAGACCAATGACCCTAGTGTTCCGTTGTTCACTTTCTCTACGTCTTCATAAATGTATTGTTGGCAGACTTGCTAATCGATAAAGAAAGTAACAGTGTGTTTATCGTCAATGTTACTCAGTCGGTCAGTGGGGTCTATTGAAGCAGAATAAAGAGGTTTTCGAAAACAAAAGTCCGGAAAACTGCATCGCTGTTCGGTATAAGAAATGTGTGGAGTGCAATAATGCGAAGACTCCGGAATCGCGGGAAGCGACTTATCGTGATCGAGTTGGAGTACCTCATTTGTCTAACGTGTGCGGACGAATGCGTGTCATTTTGGAATCCTGAAGCGACACTACGGTGGCCGAACACGGCGTCTCGTTACTGTATTAACACATCCAGCCGTAAGTATAGACGCGCCGGCCGATACAATGAACCATTTATATCGACATTGTGCATAAATGAACCGGCAAAGCCTTTTGAATGAAAGAGAAACACGCGTTGTATCGGGCCACTCACCTCATCCGTGTACGCCACATTGTTACATTCAGGCCGCTAATCCACAGGTCTGTGTTCTGCGGAGAGCCACCATCAAGGGATGTGTAATATGTATTGAGCTCTTCTTTCCCAACAAGCAGAGACAAGCGCCAATGTGGACCAACCGGGGTAGGGCCATCAAAGGAGCAGGTAGCGGGATTTTCATAGACCCGAGGATTGCAAGAATAAGATTGACCGGGCAGACGAGTGACACTCAAGCCACCCGAGGCGAGCGAGGGAAGCCGGTACACGTGTAATCTGGACACGTCTGACGACGACCGGACATTAGAATGGAATGTGAACTGGGTGATGGGAATATTATGAGGCGCCCACGACAGCTACAAAAGATTCGGTAGTATTAACAATCAATATCAGTATAATCAATCAATCAATCAATCAATCAATCAATCAATCAATCAATCAATCAATCAATCAATCAATCAATCAATCAATCAATCAATCAATCAATCAATCAATCAATCAATCAATCAATCAATCAATCAATCAACAATCAAATCAATCAATCAATCAATCAATCAATCAATCAATCAATCAATCAATCAATCAATCAATCAATCAATCAATCAATCAATCATCAATCAATCAATCAATCAATCAAATAAACATAACAGCTAAAAATAACACGTTTTGAGAAGCAACATGACGCCAGTGGCATATTCTACACAGGTGGCACGAAGGAATAAGTAGTGACTAAATAATTACCTGATGCTCCTTGAATGCGTTGAACGCTGCGGTCAGAGACACTGAAGGGGATTGAAAACGTAACGATAAGTTCCTGATAAGTTCCAACAATCGAATTAAGTCTCGGTATTTACCAGGAAAGGATAAACAAACGCACTGAAAAAGGCCACAGCAAAGTAGTGGGGAGATGGTCCAAGTGATTAGAGTGCGAATTTACTGATCGAAAGGTTTGTGGTTCGAACCCGACCTCTGCCTCTCAACATCCCCTGTCTAGGGTTGAGCAACCTGGCAGTATCCCAGCCCCCGTGCAATCTTCGGGTGGCATGGCAGTTAGGCGGCGAAAGGGTCATTTTCATCATCATTATTGTCAGCTGTAATAACCGCGTACTCGTCGTACAGTGGTTGTAGCTGCCGCAGTTTCGTTCACCGATGATTTGGGGGAGGAGGGGTAGGGTAACTGCGCATTGTAAGCGGGAGCTGATAAATGGTGCATAAAATCCAGCACTGTCAGTGGGCTGTCAAGTGGGGGGAAGTCGGAAATGAGCTATGCAATGAATGCAATAGCTTGGATGCACGAACGCCATTGAGGGCGCCGAAAGGGTGCTACAGCTGGACGGTTTTCTCTAAGTTTCAGTCAGTCATTCTTCTAGAATCTAACTTTGTGTCACCACTGTTATAACAGCGTTTCATGGGGCAAAAGGCGAAAGCACCGACTTAGGGTGCACGACAAAAACCGGTGAAAATCGGCGTTATCTCCTCACTTTAACCAACGAACTGCGTAAAAGACACCCAACCAAAGTACCTAGAAATGGAAGAGTGAGGTCACAAACACGAGATAAATTAACGTTGGTCCCCTTCTAATTGCCAGATGAGACCAAGCAAAAATAACAGGTAACACGGAATTTGTCTGATACTGGGAAAAGCGTTGGCTGATTGATCAGTTTACCTTAGAACTCGATCTACGACACAATTTACTCAAGTAACTTGATAATTTTTTTGTGTCGACGGCAGAAATTTGACCAGGGATAAGCCGAAAAAAACCAAACAGGTGTGCCAATTAATGTAATTTACGAAATCGAACTGCTTGCCAAGAACTGCTGAAGGAATTGAGCAGTTTGTCGAGTTGCAAGCCTAAACCATCCCAACTCAAAATCATTACTAGAGTCAGCGACGAGCTGCTGGCCATCAACCCATAGAGCTGCTGGGGCAGTACGTAACCTACACAAAATACAGATGACAAACAATTCATGGGATAGACGATTTATTTTATTGTGTCGCGGATAGCGCCCAAAGAAGACAAAACAAACCATTTTGTGGTGTCGGAAAGGAAAAGCACGAGATGCCTCGATATTTCAAGAGCAGTTCTGACGGCTGGCGGCCTAAGCCACTATTTAAGGTGGTACGAATATTCTACCACAAACAAAAATGTTTTGATTGGTTGGTGACCGACAGATTCAAGGAAAGTTCAGCTGCAACATTTTTTCGGTGCCTAGCTGCCATGCCATCCGCATGAAGCATGACGGCGAAGATACCGAGAGGTTGCCCAAGCCTAGACCGGAGTAGTCGAGATATCGGGGTTAGGTTAGAACTACGAACATTACGGACATTCACGCCTTAACCACTGCGCCATTCCGAACTCAAACCCAAACAGTTTTATAGACGAAAACTATGAAATTACAACAGCAAAAAATCTCAAAAAAAGCATTAAATACGGTAGACCGAAGGATTCGCACATCAATGATCCGAATACAGCTCATCCACAGTTCTATTGGTCAGGACCCGTGAAAGGATAACCAACGGTGGTCGGTTGGTTGGTTCTCCTTCCGTCTTCAATCTTGAAAAACCTCGGGACCTAGTCACTTGGCCTGACGAAGCTTCTGTGTCAAAGCGAAACATTGCCCAACCAATAAATCTACCGATTGTTACCAAAATTTTCCGAAAAGGATGACCATTTAATGGGTTCCAAGCATTTTTCACCTGAAGTAACTAGTCATTTTGTAGGCTAACACAAATTGTCAGATTCGCCAACTCCCACCAAATCCGCGAGATTCGGTCTGGATAGCTTTCAGGATAGACTGTTAGTTAGCCATATCAGATTAAACAACTACGTTCTCCAAGTGGTCAAAAATAGGAATAGCAAAACGTACCAGTAGGATCATACTTCTTCGTTATCATGACCTCAGTAGGTTTGCCTGTAGCTTTCCAATGTTTTCGCATTTCATCAAGTAGGTGGTCACGTTCCTTACCAAACAAGAGAACAAACGGTATATCCACATCGTTTTTGGCAGGATCTTCTTCTCCAGACATGGTGAACAGAGAGGACACACTAGCGGACGAGTGATCGATGTTATCGACCACTATGCCACCAACCGCTCCAGCCTAGAAACAGAGACGTACGGATACCTAAGTCAGTTAAGTGATTGAGTAAAAGGTCACCACTAAGCTTTTTTAATGATAAACTTGGGAAGCATCTGTACCGACAATCAGATCCTCATATGCGACTTGCCTTCGCTAAATTTCGTGCTTTGTCCACAAACAAACAACCACCTCGGCGAATAAGCCCAATGGAACCAGCCAGCGGTCCAAGACCCAATTTTGTACCGAGATCCGTCATAGTAGCCTCAGGAGCAGACTCATCGGAATTTCCATCCCACTTCAACGAAGGTGAGGGGTAAGCTGTGCCTTCTGAATGAACTTCAGTACACCCATCTAACGGATAAGCAACTCGGACTGGAGCTACGAGTGGGCGCCACTTAGAGGGGAGGGCTTTCAAGGTTTCTTCATCTGTCCCCTTGTCAGTATGGGAAGTGGTGGACTGACTGTCCCCGGTCACCACTGTCGATGTAGCAGCGTTGCTCTCACCAGGAAAAAGTCCAAAGTATGCGGGACAGGCACTGAAGCGAACTCGACCAAACGACGGTGGATTTAATAGGACCACATGTCGAGGCTCGACGAATGCTCCTGGAATGCAACAGAAAAAAGAAGACAACAAGTTAAAGAAATTTCTCACGATTTACCCAACGAAGCCATATATATATATATATATATATATATATATATATATATAGTATATAATACCACACACACCTAATGGACGGGATTTGTAGTAGTTTCATCAAAGAAGTAAAATAAATCATTGCTGGAGACTGGAGGCACGGTAAACTTGTTTTGTGGGTTCAAAACCCCCTGGAGTTTCGAAGGATCCGCAATGTTGGTGATTCCCAACAAGGATGAAGCACTTGTATAGTGCTTTCCGGTTTTTCAGTTCAGGATGGCTTCAATCACAGGACGAAACTTCAACCTTGATGAAGATCATCAACAGCGTGCACCTCACGAACCCACGACTTCCAATCAGTGGTCAAACCAGAAATGATCTGCACGGATCATTGACTACCAAGTCGCCATTCGAGGAGGCAGCCAAAACCGGATTATATGGGCTGCATGGGTGAAGGATGCGTGGTGCCACGTACATCTTTGGTTAATCACAGTGCTTATCAGCCAATCTCGGACGATCGTGTTCAACTAATAGCTAATCTGAGAGGCTTTGCTTCAGGAATCCACAAACGGGAGTCGCTCAAAGGCAACAAACAGTTCCCAAGGGAGTGAAGCATCAGTGCCAACGCTGATGATGATGACCCATCAGAGGACACGTTAGTTTAATAACTTGCAGGTCGCATTCTCCAGGTTCAGCTAGTTATAATAAGCCAGTATCCACATAATGTTGAAGTGTTCGATTCTGCCAAGGCAAAGCACCACGTCGTTTGCAATCCACTTATACTCTAACAGATAGCAGTCGAGGAAGCCGGAATTAGATAAGCATTTTGACGAAGAGTTTCTTGGTTCCTGGTAGGAAAATGGCTCGGAAATCGATTCTTTAATGAGGGTTGGAGGATTTTAGAAATATACACAAACGGCTAGCGTCATTCATACGAATGATGATGAACATGTTTAATCTAGGCTCGAATGTGGCCACCTTCAAGGGGGAAACTACTGAAAGATGAATCGACAAAAAAAACAACCAACAATTTGAAGAATACTCTACAGGCTACAATAGCCATAGAAAAACTAACCTTCACTGTGTTGGTTGACCTTGTTCAGAAGTAATAATTCTTGGATGAAAAGCAGGCCAGCAAGAGCGAGTTGTGGGCTGTCTGCCTACAAACACCAAAGACAATAATGAACGCAAGGGTACCGGTGATTAATAGGTTGAAAATGTCAGGGTTTGGTATTTTTTAGCCGAAACAGTTCACGAAGACGAAGCAGAGTCGGTCGAGGTTGTGAAGGCTATTTACAGCAAATACTCACATTCAACCACGGCCACATTCTCGCACTCCAACAGATAGCAGATCGCATGAAAAGAAAAAAATGCTCCTGAGCATTCAGGTGAGTAATTGCAACTAATCTCTGTAGGTAGAAATTCATTTGAATCTCAAGTTAATGTCGTTTCTCTCGTTGGCACGCGAGTCTCGGTGTACGAAGTGTCCGATTTCCTGTCCAGGTATGAAGAGCCATTGGTACAAGTTAGGGATTTGATGAGCCTAACAAAGGCTGAAACGGGTAGCTAGCTGTCTACCAGACTCCATAAGCAGTAGGCTGTACCAAGGAAAAACCAAAAGTATATGCTTAACTCCACAGTTTTAGGAATTTGAGATTGCCAAGTATGCCTGGAAGATTTTCGGAAGTGCCTTCGAATGAAAATGAGGGCGAAGTCACTTTCCACTCATGTTTGTTGGTGAGTAATACCAAAGATTTGTGGGCCTTTTCTTGGATTCCATATCAGTGTCCCTTTGGTAGTTGAGAAGATTCAGATCTGTTCATAAACATGAACGAAGGATTTCATCTCAGCAGCCTCAAGGAGAGTTTTGGAGAAGCTTCCCGAAAGCAGTGTCCGTCAGTTTCTGAGCCATTAGTCAACGTTGATCTACAAAAATGAACTCATCAGAATGGCAACAGCGCGAACAAAAATACAAGATTCCCTATAACCGTCGTCTCCCAGTCAGTCTTCGATTCCTACGTTGCATTTCATGGAGTACGACAATGGTTGACCGCACTGACAAGCCATGGATACTAACAGCCATTCCACCAATCGTCTTCGATAGTGTTTTACAATCTCCAAATCCAATTGCTGCAATGCTACACTGAAAGTAGATGGGGGTACGGCCAGCGATTCCGTGTCGATGCCTAGCTGATTTGTGCTTATTTACCAAGCATTCGAGAGCAAGCACATTACTGAGTAATGCAATGAATTTTACCACCTTAATAACGCTCCCCTAGGACGATAAAATCGAATTTTGTTCAAATTTTTCCAACAGGGCTACTAAACCGTCTCTTACAACAAAAATCTCTACACGTGATCATTTGAATGACATTCGAAGCGAATAAGGAATGTGTTCGCTGTGGTAATGCTCCTTCCAAGGGGCGTTCTACTGTGTATCCACTCTCAAGAATGAACCAAGTAGATATAATAGGCCTCTAGAGGAATCAACGGAGTGAACCGGAACGCAGTTTTGCTTTACAGTGTGCCGTAGAAAAACTATAGGAATACGTACCGGTGTCCGTAGAGTACACAACATGAAGAGATTGACTAAAGACCGAAAAAAGCATCCGCCCCAACCCATGTCCCCGGTGGCGGAAAATGCACAGTAATTTATCAGTAAGATATCCCAATATGTTCCCTTTTACGGTGTCATGCAGTGATTGAAAAACATTATTACAATAAACACCGAGAGTCTGATCACCAGCTATGACTGTCAGATCGGCGTTTATGGGACAGGGTACCGTCTTGATGCTCGCGAACAGACAGCATGGTATCGTGCGATCTGACAGGAGGGTAGGAAGGGATGGCTTACATAGGTCTCCACGACGGAGAGTGACGGGACTCAGCCAGCACCGCCTGAGCAGCTGTGAGAGTGAAAATCGAAGCGAGTGGTATTTTCGCTGACAGTTTCTACTGACATTATTTGCATGGGGTATGAAGGTGTACGCAGCTCGGCAGCCGGTCTTTTCTTTGCCATCCTTCTCTTAAAGACTCCCCTATAATACGCGGTGGCTGCACGATAATGCGGCTCTGATGTCAAACCTGGTGTCACAGTCCACGAAGATAACTAGCGGCTACGTGACTCAAAAATGGTTTCAAGCAGGTTTTGGTCTGCCGCCTAATGTTGCTGATGACAACTTTTAAACCCTGTGAATCGTCCACCAATGAGTTGCGTCCTTACAGGTACCCATAGAGCATAGTGATTGGAAGTAGCGTTGGAATGCGTGGCCAGATGTCGTCGGTTCGGTTAGATTATCATTAACACAGTAAAACAGTTGTGTCGGTACTAATACTCGATAAGCACACGGCCTGAACTTTTCAGTATCTAGGCTTGAAACAAACAGTGAGGGGAAAAGACTTGAGGTCCAACTATTACATGTCCAACCGAGGGCCAGATTATCCAGTTAGACTGAAAACAGCATAGTCCCTAAAGGGTCAAAAAACCGACATTCATACTGTAGCCATATTCACAGACCCACTCCAAAGCTCCTCATACCTACTATGTGAACAGCAGATTCTAAGGCTGCATACAAGCAGCACTCTTCTAGGTAGACAAAATGTGCAACACATGGTAGTTCGTTGTGCCAACATACCCTCTCCCACACCGAATTACCTGTTTAGTCACCAAACATCTGTTTCCTAATCGCCTGTTTACCATATTATCCACGCCATCGAACATTGCAAACTCATACCACAAAAGCATTGTCAAAGCTTATGGAATTGTTATCGCCAACCGTTTGCTAGGAACTGATCACGCAATCGAAAAGACACTACATTTGAGAAGAAGGTCGAAGACAATAGAACAACTGATGTCCGCCATAGCCGGGAGGGTAGGAATTCGCCTGTTCAGTCCACCACTGTGTTCAAAAACGCACCCGTTTGAGCATCCAGACTAACCTGGTCAACAACTAGGGTGGCACAGACACTCAATCCTAGACTTCGTGTTTTCCATCTTTTTATTAATGGCCATCTTGGTATCGAAAGAACCCACCAATTTATCCCAATGTTTTACTTGTTATGCGAGTACTGGCCAGTCGAAACGCACCGGAAACTGCGATATTCATACCATGTATCTCATTACAGACTTTGATCAAACGCTCAACTATTCAGCGCTATCGTATTTACTATGAACGAACGTCACACTGCAGTCATGTATCTGCTGTTCTGAGTGCTTCCTTGTTCAACTGGTGTACCCGACCCATCTCAACGACAGCTACATAATGCAAGTGGGTTTCCAACCCCATACACAACGACTACCAGTGATTTGAACCAGAGGACAAGATTCGTAGACGTGTGCGCACATATCAGAATGCTGAAAAACTGTCAACTCCAACCAAGTACTGGTCGTCTAATACATACAGATGTGCACTGTGCTTCGTAAAGCAGAGGACGCGTTGGTGGTGAACAGAAGTTGACCATCATCGGTTGACTTGGTTAAGACTTGATTAAGACGGGAAGAACTGACAAGCTAACTTATCAGAGTACTGTTCATTCGAGTTGCCTCTCATTATGCAGTAAAAAAAGGTAAGAGCTGTGTTCGTACGGAGATGTGTTCCATACGGAACACCGCAAGATTGTTTACTTGTCGTCAAATTTCACCATCAACCAAAAAAACTGTGACTTTGGTTACCATAAAATCTCTCATCTATCATGTCCAACCAGTTTTAAGCTACGCAACCTAGATCGCTCAGATCGGACTTGGCTCGTTATCCTTCACTTCTTTACAAGACCTCATAATATGTTACCTGTTTACACATTGACCGTGTTACTTGCGCACCCCACTCAGTCAACGGGACTTGCACAAATTTGTGTGTATGAAAGGAGCACTTGTCAGACATACCTTCAAACGGAACTTCACATTTATGGTACATGTTATCTGATTCACTTTGGCGGACAGACATTACGAAAACGCATTGCATTTTTGGAGTCCTACTCAGAAAGGTCGGTCAAGATATAGTCTAAAAATAATTTCAATCAAACAAATTTGCCTGCATGTGTTGTTCACTCTGGTGCCACTGGCACTGAGGATCCAAGTTGTATCATTCAAATGACTCATATGAATAATTACTCCGTTCACAGGGTCAGTATAGCTAATAGAAGAGTACCAATCAGAAGTGATTAAGCGCATTGACATAAAAGAAACGCGCAGATCACGTACGAACTGGGTTAATGAAGTGATCCTCATAACTTTTGCAACCTTTTAGCATGCGGCACACTGTTTTCTCTGTCCATGCCAAATCAAAATTGCTCACAGATTTACTTGGGTGACGTGTGTTAAAAAGCTGACCGTTATACGTCGAACGGAGGCAGAGAAAATGTTTAAAAACCGTGAATTTATTGGGGTTTCGCACACTGTGTTACTCGTGATGAATAAGGTTAGCTGAGCTCGAAGTCCGAACCGAACACACATCAAACATGGTGGTCGATGTGGATCCCCGTCAGTACAGCCAAGTCTATCATACAAAGCGTCGAGAAGTTGAGGAAAAAAAGCACCGTGGTTCTGTTGCATTGCACCGAACTAACGCAATAGATTACTTGTTAACGGAATACTCTTTTTAGGAAACTTTCACAATGTTAAGAATTTACGGAAGTCCGGTAGTGCTGCTTACAATGATGAATGGGGTTAATTATTATGTTCAAGGTTCACGGTTCACCAAATCGTGTAACTGTTACCACAAGCAAAAAGCCGATGAATAAGGCGAGTGAGACGGAGTGATGGATCATCAGAACAAGACACCGACTGTGGAGGACACTACACACGTTAGAACACCTTGATACCATGACAGCCTGGACATAAATATGTCTACCGGGCCACCTCTACAATTACGAAGTTAAATAGTTTAGCTGAAACGTCAGCAGTGGACGAGTAGGTCTTCTAGCAATCAGTTGGAAGCGAGGTAACGGAGTATCCGGTTCGGATTCTGCGAGAAAGTCGTTCAGTTACAACAGACATTGTTTTCGTCAATCTACCTTCAGTTGAGTAAGAGACAGATAATGTATGCATCCAAAGACATTCGCAATGGAATTTCTGTCCACTTCAACCTCCGTTATATGGCATGCGATAGGAATAACATTGAACATTAGCGAAGGTCCTAGTAAGGGACAACAGAAGGTCGAAGTTGTAGATGAAAGCTCAGGTGGTTTAACACGTTTGAGAGCTGCGTAGTGTGCTTTCTACTTCAATCGGAACCGAGCCACTGACAACGGAATCCAAAAGTGAAACGAAACTCTCGTTTGGTACATTTGTCTCACACCAGGTGGTTACTGGTTGTGGCTGGTCAACAATTATCGAAATGTGTAGAGAATTCACAAAGAGGATTCATGTGTCTGGTTCACCTATTACGATCGGATGGAGCTGACTGTTGTCCGTATCTTCACATGCCCTATTGCCCACTTAGGCTTCAGTAGAGAGTCTAAATTGTTTCATCACACCTGACCAGGTGTTTCCGCATTGCAACGAGCTAGTATTTGTGACGAGCGACCGAAACGTTCATTACGGGTGTTGAAAATCGGTTCGGTCAAGACACCCGGGTTATCTGGCACTTCATGCTCCAGCATATGCAGAAGTACTTCTCGAACACCTAATAATTGTAGGGCGATTGGTGAAATAAAACAAAGTTGGGCATTCTACACTATCTAGTACCCAAAGTTATTTCGACATGGCGAACTACTTTTGAGGATACTGGAAACTGTTCGAGAGTCCACATACCAGTTTTGCCATTCTTGGGGACACATAGGCGTAGTCGCCGAGCTTCCAACAACATTATGTTCTACTTGAACACCACCACACTGCACACTATTGACAAAATACACTCACATGCAGATTAATTTGGTTCTAACGTGAGATTCAACTGAACCGCATCTGAATCTCTCGAGGCACAACCAAGTTAGTTTGCAAATGAGTGTAGTTCGGCACGCGTATACAAATTGTTTAACGCAGAGTAGCAGCGAACCGCCGGCTTTTTCTAACATCGGCAATCGCATTACAACTAGGGAACCCAGTGAAAAATATGGACAACAGAGCAATACTGACGTCCGAAACGCCAAGCACCTAAAACGTGCTAATCACTCACAGTGAAGCTTTCCGACGGATCCTGAAAAACCAGTCGCAAAAGAAAATGAAATAGTCACGAACTAGGAAACCCAAGCAATCTCTTAGATGCGTACAGGGAAATGCATAGATCAGCTTTATGACATTGAGATCGATAGCATTTAGTCAAATTACCTACGAAAACAGTCTCCAAGTTTATGTGGTCATGTCCCAACTGTTTCTTTCGCTCTGGTTTTGTGGAAGGTGACTGGTGTTCGAAGGTGAGTGAACCGATGCAACCCACACGCTGCAACCAGCTGTCTCATAAAGAAGCTGCGAGTGATTCGGCACTATTGATCAACTTCTTACTCCATATCCGTGACACAGGAATGACAAACTGGGAGAACGGCATGTGTTGTTCGGAACTGGCTCAAACCCAACACCATCAATGGTTCATGTATGTACCAACTGGACATGAAAGTGAACTAACAGGGCATCACTGAAAGAAAGCTGAAGACTGTAATTTAAACCGTTGAACGCCTAAATTTGTATACACTCTAATACGTTTGAATGAGGGATCGCAAGCCTCCACACCTCTAGTCAAAGACAAACGTTCAGGAAGGGCAGAAACCCATTCTTCTTTGATCGAAAATCATCACGAATTGAGAGGCGTCACGCGAGACTAAAACCAAGTGAATTTCTGGATATGAAGTTTCTGTCGCAGTAGGAGGGAACGAGAGGGCAAATGGACAGGGAAGGTGGAAAAGAAATTTATTCACAATACGATTACGAAGTAGGTGGCAGCCGACAGTAACTCGATATAAAAATGTCCCTCCCCCTGAAGAGAGCATTTCCCATTATCCAGTTTTGCTAGGTCCTTTTGAAATGCTTTTTACAATTATGACCTCCCTGCAAGAGCCATATTTCGGTCGATAGCTTCACGTGGTATCAGGACAAAGACGAATATTCAAATGAGTAAGTGAGCGCAAAATGAGCAGCAGGGCATGGAATCGCAAAAGCAAGGATACCACTAGATATGAGAGTAGGGTGAACAAAATGAAGTTGAATAGAGTCAGAGATAGACTAGACTCACTGTGCTTTGATCATGACGTAACATGAGACGCCCGTCTTTTGTCACCGAAAACTCGATGCCCATTTGTTTCACGGCACTCAAATGGTTTGGATTTTCCGGCCGAAAGTCACTAGCACGCACGAGAAGAGGAACGTGTGAGGCACCCTGCTGTTCTGATGGAGTAGAATAATCCTGGACTGCCGTGTTGGAACGAACTCCCAACTGTCGGAGTGGTTCGCGGATAAGTTCAATGGTCTGCCACATTCGCTGGGTGATCGCTCCAGGGCATGCATAAGGAATCAATCGCTCCGGCTGAGTCAAGTGCATCAACATCCGTCTGCCTCGGTGACAACTGGGTCCGTCCCAAATAGAACAAGATGTGGTGTCTATGTTACTTATTTTATGTCCATTGTCGAGAAACTCCTGGATGGGTCTACATTCGTTTGGGGAGAACGGATGAGTATACTCAAATTCTACAGCTGGGCAAATGCTTGAGCGCCTAAGTTTTGCCTCAGCCGAAGGATCTCGATCTCCATGATGATCAGTTGGTTCTACAGGAGAAATATGCGATTCCGCATTGTGAGTTCCATCAAACATAAAAACCGAAGATGTGTTCTTAGGGCGGACTTGAGACAAACTAAGTGGCAGAAGGTGAGCCTCAGTTGTGAAAATGTAGTCACCCAGAGAGAAGGGTAAATCAGACGGTTCGGTGAACAAAAGGTATAAGTACTTGAAGGTCTCGGCCAGGACAAACGAATCAAACCGGTCAGATAGATTCATCGTGCGGACGTCCTAGATAAGAATGAGGGAAAAGTTTTGTGTTAATGACATTCCACGACAACACGCGCTATATTATGGGTACAAAAAAACAACACAACGATGGAAAACGGTTACCAGAGTGACCGACTCCACCGTGGACGTGAAAGGACTGGTGCATATGTAGACAGTAGAGGTTGAGAAAACAGGTGGAGGGTGAGTTTTTGTTCCATTGGATAAGACTATGCTAGCCGGCATTTGCATCAATGAGACAAACTGCAGTATTTCTTGAGAATCATCAGCCAGGTTAAGCGGGAAACATAACAAGGACAAACGAGTCGAACATGGCCAGGAAAAGACACTCACTTCAACAGCTGCGTAACCGCAAGGCACTCGGGTATAGTTTTGCAAGTCATCTACAACTCGGGCTCCAACCTCCAAATAGTACGGATCATTGGTGGCACGGTACAACAGGTAGGTAGATTCAATAAACTCTGGTCGCATCAGATGCTGTCCCCAATGGACACGCAAGTCTGGTGTGAACGCTTCCGGTAGGAGTTTGTTTCGTTTGTGCACTTGGAATAGGTATTCGTGAAGGGCAACCGCGGATTTGATATCTCCAAGAAGGACCTGGAAAGGATCCCGTTCGGAACAAGGGCTTATTTTGCCATTTTTTAGACTAACTCGGACACATTGAGCGTACATGATAGGAATTAAAGACTACTTAAACAATGTGGCTTCTGATGGTTGTGATACAGTGCACCAGGGAAGGGGGAAGAAAAGGATCAGGAAACGTGAAAATAAGAGAAAACGAAAACGTGTAGGTCAACTGAAAGGTTAAACAAGCGGACAAATTTTCGCTTCAGTTAGCGACCCTCGAAGAAAATAACTTGGCCAAACACATAGGTGTTTCAAAGCAACGGTATGGCAGTTGGTAACGATGAAGAACCGTGTCAAGAGCACCCAAATACTCCATGAGAAACGCTGATCTGAACTCCCGACAGAACAAAAAATAATGGAGCTGGAGCGTACGTTTTTAGGTAGTAGAAGCATTTAGCATGGGACGGTTAGGCATTAAGGGCGATGTGTTTGATACATCAGTACCAATGGCTGTGGAGGTTGACTGTACCTATTACTGTCACCAACGGATGGTGTGTCGCCTCCTGAGAGCTGCATCCGGGAAGTCGACAGTTTCTGAATGATCGAGATTATTTGTTACCAGATCAAAGAGTGTCCATGTTACAGTTTCCACTTGAGAAATAAAACATTTCGAAATAGACCATCTCCTGATAGGCAGTCCGCTGTGAGTTTTTTTCTCGCAAAACTGACTTGATACCTCAGCTTTTCCGATCCAGGGTTCCCACAGGACCGGATCGGTGCTTCGGAGACACCGACAAACGGGTAGGGAGAGTTTAGCTGTTACTCACGCGCGCAGGGTCCACCGAGGTAGCATAACCTACCTCTGACAGATGGGCATCACGTTGAAGATGAGCAACAATATAAGGAGACGAGAAACATATCAAACTTCAAAGTTAAATTCTTCAAACATCTACAGAAGTAGTGAGTACATCACCAAAAGCATTTTTGTTCCAAGTGGTTCGTGGTAGATTTTCCCACACTGATAACCCCTTCTTTGAAAACAGCCTGTAAATCACCTGCGGCATCGAAAGGTTATCATGGGTTGGGTTTCTGTTGTGCATGGACGGCTTGTTTCGACATTTCTTCCAGACTCATGAGCTCCTCCGGAACTTGTGTCCATGAAGAAAAGCTGGATTGCTCACAGAAGTGTGGAGCCCATTGTACCAGAGGACGATTTTGATCTATGCCTTCCGCAAGTCTTATCTAACATCCATTTTTGACCAAATAAATCAATCAGCGGAAGTGAAGCAAGTTTGTTTCCACTTAAGAAAGCCTTCTGTGTCTCCCGTACAGCCGTTTGTTGGCGTACACGCTAACATGAGAGAACCACCGTTCACCGTATCTGATTGCATTGACTTCAGTTGAGCCTGACCACCGCATTCCACATGGACCAATCAAATCTGGCATATCACTCACAATGAGTGCAGGACACATGCCACAAATGCCACCACTCATTGTATCTGGAAAACAGATACCTAAGCAGTAAAATGTAAAACATCCGGACTCGTCCTAAGCGGTTTAAGGTGCACGACCGATCTGGGGTTCTGTGTGTGTTCGGAAGACAGCATACATCCACAGAACGGGGAAGCGAAGTTTAAGTCCTATCTAACGAACAACACTAAATTGAACAATGAAAAGTGGTGGAATCAATGGAATTCATTAGAGGAATCTTTCTATTTGATCTATTGTACAGTAACCTGGACACGGAACAATATCTATGGGAACCAGTTTGACTGGGCTTAGTAGGTCAAAGTACGTGAGAGAAAATCCCGCTAGTCGCTTCCGATTCGACGAGGTTTCAAAGAACAGAAGACGAACGAGACAAGACAAATCATACGGAAAAGCAGCTCACTGATTAAAGGGAATGAAATGGAAACGAATCAGCAATGATGAACCATCATCATTCGACTCGACAGGCCACCTAAATACGGCAAGCCCCTTAAGACTTATTGATATGAGCAACTCTATCACGCTACGGCAATAAACGTGGAAACTCTCGAAAATACCGGATTAGTATTCCAACACAGTCTACGCGATACTTCTCAATTCGAAGACCCGATTCAATTCTCAAACACCAATGGAGGCCAAACGCCTACACAAACGTCCGTATGACGAGGACGATTCTCATATATGGGAGCTGATTAAGAAACCAGCCACGCCAATCAAGTTGCCAAATACAGACCTAAATAAACTCTTCCTTGGACGGTTTCTGAATTAGGAACCGTGGAGTCACGGACGATTGGCTGTCAGCGCACCCCGAGTCTAACTAGATGCCGAGACAGTCTAGAGCGGCGTCAAGTGACTGGGCTGATCGATTCGTGCCACATGACTTGCGAACCCTGCACTAGCATGGATAGCTTGTGACTATACAGTACCGGGTTTCGCAAACGTATTGCGACTGCTTCGGCTGTAGTCAAGCCGAGGAGATGGACCGATACTCGGTAGATGACGTGAAGCGAAGCAGTTGCTTGATCACGTGACCGGTGTCAATTATGCGGTACGCGATTGGGCTTTTGACAGACACAATACGTTTGCGAGATCCCGAAAACATAAAGGTTTAGCTTTACTGATCCGACTTTCTCACACGTCGGAACACGGAAACAAGAACACATTTCACTTTCATGATGTAAATGTTACTAGACTCTGATGGAATCATACAGCGGAGCAGTCCATCGAAAAGCCACTTAGATTAGACAGCATCCGAATTTACACAGCGCTGTATCTCTCAGTCAGAAAAGGAACAGAGAATACGTAGTTGCGAGGGGCGAGTGCCCCACTGGCTACATGAGTCGTGCGACGAGATACCTATCAGAGGATCAAAGGCCTTCCACTCATACCATATCGGAAACTATCAAAACTAATTAAAGTGCTATCGAGAACCATTTGCTAGAACCTGGTCAAGTGATCCATAAAGACTACTTTTGAAATGACGTATCATGTCCCACCAAATAGGTCAAAGACGATGGGACAGCTGCCCCATCTGGACCAAGCATCCTGACTAATCTGGCCACTAGGTAGGGTGACACAAACATTCTTACGATGTCGTTCAATTAGAACACTGGTCCAACTTTGACTGCATGGATTCCTTTATAATTAATAGCTACCGTGAGATTGGAACATTCAACCAAACTGTCTTACTGTATTGCTAGTTATGAGTACTGGACCGCTAAAACGCATCAAACACATATGTTTGCTACTTTCGTGTTAAACGTTCAGATGATTTACAACTATGCTGGCTGGAGCATACTGGTTGCAAGGTAGAAACGGCCCGGTAAACGAGAGCTCTGTTGCTGTAATATTTGGAGCTCCTGGCTGCTGGGATTTCGGGACTGTAACCAGATGTACCCGTAGCTTCTCCGCCTCTATTGGCGGAAGTTTCTACAACACAGAATCCACGCTAGGGATTATTTCCTTCGCCCATATCACCATTTTGCTTACTGCAAAATTTAAGCTCTTCTCTCTAAGTGGGGAAGAGCGTTTTCTGTTAGAGAAGCTGCTAGTTAGAAGCGCTAAACACCCTAGAGCAGGTGGACAACATAGTGATTGCAAAAGCGGATAAGGGTAAGGTCAGTATGGTCACGAATAAGAGTGGCTATCTACAGAAGGTCAAGCGACACCTAGCTGGGGGTCCTTACCGGCAGATCGATAATGCGAATAATACATCTTCGTGAATAGGAGTAGACTTGAAGTTGGCAAATATTTGCGGTACGTGATAAACCACTTAAGGCAACGCAATTGGTACCAATTGTACCTCAAAAGTGCAATCTAACCACGGCTTCATGGCCTACCTAGATTTCCACAAACCAAATGTTTCGGTAAGACCGATAGCAGACAGAATAGGTTCCCCGCCGCATGAGCTAGCCACATTCTTGGCAAGTATTCTAAAACCCCTCACCGGGAAATCTAGTACTTACATTAGGAATTCATACGACTTTGCCGACAAAGTAGCGGGTGTCACCATTGAACCAGATGATATCCTTGTAAGTTTCGATGTCAATTCGTTGTATACAATTATGCCAAAAGAGGACTCTTTACAAATAGCCAAGCGACTGCTACGAGCGAACACCACCCTTTTAGAACGGACAGAGCTAATGGTAGATGAAATAGTGGAAGGCATTAAAGCATGCCTGAATCTCACCCACTTCGTTTTCGACTCCGTGGTTTAAACTCAAGAACAAGGTCTAGCAATGGGATCTCCAATATGCACGGTTTTGACAAATATATTTATGGAAGACTTTGAAAAGAAAGCTTTAGCCGGATTCCCATACCTACCTAAAATATTCTGGCATTATGTAGATGACACTTTCGCCGTGATGAAATGAGACAACAACAACCATCTGAATGAACTGAGTCCACACATCAAATTTAGTATGGAGATAGAGGCAACCTCGCATACATTGACCTTTTTAGTCTGTATGACACATAAAGGTCGGGGGAAAAAATAAAGACCGCAATGTACGAGAAGCCAACCGACAAAGGGGCAGTCTTGAATTACTCGTCTGTCCATCCGAAGTCGGCATTCGCCAGTATTGCCTCATCAATGTGTAGGCATGTGAGGGCCCTGTGGACAGGAGAAGCCGATCGAGAAGCGGCCTAAATTGAAGTGAAGAACAAACTTCGGGGTGGTAGATATCCAGGTAGCTTGATTAGGTGTGAATTGCAATGGGTGTTGGCACTGGTAGCGAAACTCAACAGGGAATGGACTGCTGTTATTCCATATAAACCAGGGACATCGGGGTCATTCGAAGGCTTCTAAACATGGCTAACATAAGAGTAGCTTTCCAGAGGAGGGAGGATCGCCTTCCTGCAAACAGAACCAGGGACTGTGCCTACCAAATAAAGTGTGACCAGTGTGACAGTCTAAATAAGACAAACTGCCAGGGAACTTCACATCAGAATCGGACAGCACAGGAGAAAAATAAACAGGCCGCCGAGAAACGCGGAAAAACATCAAACGTTACTGAAAGACTCGGAAATTGCGGAACACGTACTGGACACGGGACACAAAATAGAGATAGAAAATGTTGCGGTTTTGAGGCGAGGACAACGGACCACGTCACAGAGACCGACAAAAGAGGCGGTAGAAATCGCAGATCACCCTAGTGTTAACAGGAGAGAAGGCGAGGAACTGGCAAGCGTATGGATCAGTCGAGCTAACACGTGTTGGTGTGCGATTATCAGGAGTGGTCATCATTCGGATCCCACTTAACTTTACTCACCTCCCACCTAGCCTACCCAACACTCACAAGCCCACGAAGACCAACGAAAATCAACCACTGGCACCCGCAGTAAATCATCAATTGGATCACCCTGAAGTAGAAGATTAATGAACAAAAACCGACTGGAACTAAGTTGAAACACCTCCAACACATCAATACAAGATTTTGGCAACCACACTGACCGATGAGAGCCGTTAATTGATACTCAACACTGATCTAGTGTGATAATCTGAAAAGATCTTACCGATTGGTTCTCTGTTTGCCTTAAAACCTGGTCAACTGGGTGACCTGCCTACTTAGCCTGATGAAGCTTTTGTGTCAAAAGCGAAACGTCGCCCAATTAAAAACTATCGGCTGTTTGCCAAACCCTTCGGAGTCAACAGGCGGAACACTACACTATGAAGTTGGTCCAGGCTGGTTACCTGGCTGGTACTGTTCTGGTACTGTTCCGAGCAGCGACTTGTTTGAAACCATACGGGTCCCTTCATAGCTTCCAAATTCGTTTCTACAGCACCCAGTAACTCACTGGTGGTCTCAAACAACGTTGGGTGATTAGAGTCTGGAGATTTTGGAGTCGAGCTCTTATAAACTGTCCTTTATTAGGGGAAAGGTCGAATGCTGTTGCCATAAATAAGGACGCCGTCTGGTCATCTGGAGGATGAACTCTACAGCCTTTACACTTGTAGCTCAGAGGATCGTGCGGCTTAACTTCCGGATCGACCTGTACCTGGACACTCAACAATCTTCATCTGGCTGCTCTTCTGTGGTTGAACGCTAGGAAACGGTCTTCCAGTCAGTATAGTCGCGGGATCATGGCAGCACTCGAGCACAACCATCATGTCAAGGTGGCATCACTTGATCAGCGAAGAAGTCGGTTAAGAGGCCGGGAAGAGGTCTGGACGTATTTCAATGAATCCGCCTACCTCAAACCGAAAAAGATCTAGGGCTTAAGTGCATGTTAAAAATCATATTGACAGTTCACTGTAATACCTGAATGCCAGGCCAAAAAGCGAAAAGCGCATCCATGAACGAACGGGAGCGTTGGGAGGGACTGTGCATATTGACGTCAAGGAATAGGAAAGGAAACCGTGCCGATTCTGGACCACTGACGTAGCGTTTAATAGCCTGGTAGTGGGTGTGAAAACGGTGCAGATAGACCGGTTCACCAAGCAACACGTAGGCTTTCAGAAGGTATTCGTAGTAGGAATCGATACCAGCGCCGATTCCAGAATCTGAGAGATAGTAGAAATAAGTAAAAAGTAAACAAAGTAAGTGGCACGTCTAAATTTCACACACACTCAGCAAGATTCTGTGAGAGGTGACCAGAGCGCTCTCCCACTAGTCCCACGGATAGCCAATTCCTTCGTTGTACTGTCAGGGCAGCCCTTCGTTTTTGTCACTTTTGTGCCTTTGCAAACGGTATTTTCTGTCTGATTCCGTGTCATACCGTCCCTTACTGGATATTTATGGTCTGTCAACGAAATCGGGTTAAGGAACCAAGTAGGCCACATGGCTCAGTGCGCGATTTCGTGACGGTCGAGTTGCACTAGATATGAATACTCAATCCACTCGGCACAATGGCCTGAAAACTGATCGCAAGAGAAAGTGCACGGTCATCAGAACCGACAGCATGACATCCGTGCTCAACACCGATGCTTCACTGCCGTAGCTGTGTTCAAAAATGTCAGCTGCAAATATTTGCCGACGCAAGTAAGTAACAACTATACGGATAAAATGAAAATTCCTGACGATCCATTGGATCTGTTAAGGTGCAGTGACGTCACAAGAAAGGATAAACCTTTGACCAGTCAATCTGATGGGCCACTTAAGGGATAACTCCCAAGTCTTTGGCTTGTTGTGTGACTGTGGACAGTATAGTACCGCCGGATCGTGAATGTCAGTTGGAAAATAAGTGTCTGTAGCACAGCTGAGCAGCGTTGAACAGAGGAAAGGACTGACGCTGTGGCAGACTACACAATTAAACCAATAGCCCCAGAAATAGTAATGTCTTGAAAACTAGGACAATAGCTGAAGTGACCTTACATAGTTAACTCAGAAGCAACCGAAGTTATATAAAATAACCCCTCGACATCAGAGTGAGGAAGCAATGGGGAGAGATAAATATACTCGAACCAATCTTAAAGGCTCAGTTATTCCCTTGGTATGAAGCAAGAGGAAAAACCGAGACACAGGGGGGCTTTTTAAGGACTTCGCACACTATAACAAACATAAGATGACTAACCTCGAAGAACCCAGTCCCCACTGTGAACGTTGATCACCCGACCGACTAGATCTGAGTATCGACTTCGCTGTTTCCATAGTTATATAAATAACCCCTCGACATCAGAGTGAGGAAGCAATGGGGAGAGATAAATATACTCGAACCAATCTTAAAGGCTCAGTTATTCCCTTGGTATGAAGCAAGAGGAAAAACCGAGACACAGGGGGGCTTTTTAAGGACTTCGCACACTATAACAAACATAAGATGACTAACCTCGAAGAACCCAGTCCCCACTGTGAACGTTGATCACCCGACCGACTAGATCTGAGTATCGACTTCGCTGTTTCCATAAGTAGGCCATAGCCCGAACCGCCTTTTCCTCATAAATCGGGTTCCCAGTTAGACGACTGAGAGCTGCAAATTCCAAAATCATTGTGCCAGCACAAGCAGTGCAGGTACTTTCCTGTAGCACGAAAAAGGGAAACCGAATGTTGCTGACCTGAGTAACTGAAAACCGAAGTATGGTTACATGACTTCCAAAACAAGAATCCGAATTTGAGTCTTTCTTTTTGCAAAAAAGACTAAAGCAGTTCCAGATGGGAGCACATTACGGGTTGAATATGCGATCGAAAGTTTAAATAAATAAATAAATAACAAACAAATAAATAAGAACAAATTATACATTTAGAGGGATAATTATGTTGTCTATTCCATATAAACATGTCATATATGAAACAACAATCCCTTTTTATTTCTATTGCAATTGCATTTGGAATACCGAATGCTCAACCCACATAGCTGTACCAGAATCATATATTCGATTGTGAGCTCAAATAAATATATCGTCAGGGAATAACACGTCGGAGGGAAGAGAAATGGTATCACGATACCTCAGGAAACTGCCGAGACAGCAGATCCAAAGACCTTTAATATTTATAATGGGAATACATGTGTTGCATGGTGCTAAAACGTGCGTTCCGCTCAGTTTTGATATCAAATATTGCTTAGGGACGATGCTACACTGGTGTGTGCATTAGATATGCATTTGTTGGTGAATCATCTCGCGAACTGCGGAACACCATGTGAATCAACGTCTTTCTACGCGCAATAACAGTGGAACAATGAATTAATCATGACCTTCTGAATGGGAAAAGCCGAGACAGATCTAAAGGAAGAAACGAGAACAAGAGGGACCATCCCAGACAAGATAAAGGGAGGACTTCAACGTATCGCTTCAAACTAACAGGTTCAGTGTCATGGCTGCAGCAGTGGCCATTTGTTATATCACATCTGAATTACAAAAAGTTCCCTGAATGAATCGCAGCTATGATCGAGAGAAATTGGGTTACAGACCACATCGCCTGCGACCCTTACTAGAGATGAGATTTCTAGTGATGGAATGCTATGTCGGGCAAAAACGCATGAAAATCAGGTATTAAGCTGTCGGTGCGATGTTTGTGGCTGTGTGATCGAATTGGATGTGGTGTGCACAGAAAAAACGTAGGAA
The DNA here is from genome assembly GCF_000715545.1 of Opisthorchis viverrini. Taxonomy (NCBI): domain Eukaryota; kingdom Metazoa; phylum Platyhelminthes; class Trematoda; order Opisthorchiida; family Opisthorchiidae; genus Opisthorchis; species Opisthorchis viverrini. Next base: position 7,966,908 of record NW_008751657.1, on the reverse strand, counting down.
TAAAGGAAGCAAAGTAGACAGATGATCTATACGTCAGAACCTTCTATACGTCAGAACCCTTCAATATATCAAGGCCGGATGAGACCAACAACCTTTTGATATGACAATAGGGCCAGATAGCGAAACAGGCAGATTAAATTTTTGTGAGTTGCAAACTAACAGCCTAAACCGGAATACCAAAGATCGTGACTGTACCGAAGTCTGCATGTCTTTATGAATGGGAGAAATAGCGAAGTCAGGAAGAATTTGACTAACAGCCTGCCAGAGAAAACAGCTATGAAATCCTTCGCATTTTCAACCAGGCCGCGGTTTTAAAAATTCCAACAGATGGTTTCTGACAGCATTTGAAACCTTCTGACACAGTTATTCGCCATTTGGTTAAGTTGACAAACGGAAGGGTGCCCAAAATGGCAGTAGGTGTGCCCAGCACCACCATTTAGTGCTTTATACCAACTAGACTGTTCCAAACCAGGTGCACTAGTAGAAGGTGAATATCGCCAAGAGCCACTAAACTCCGAGAGGTACACACCACTCGGGACAATTTAATGTCACACAAGGATGTCTCAGGATTAACGGAGCATTTCCAGTATCCTATAAAAACATCAACATGAAGAAAGCAGGTACGAGTGCGCAGCATGGACAGCACAGAACAGATCCCCATTACTGTAGGAAAAACAACATAGCAGCGTCTCGTGGCATATCGCTCGACGTAGATGACAATAACTATCCCACCAATTAAGTGCCTCGCGCTATCGTCGTTATAGGTATCTCCATTTAACTCAAAAGAACCTTGTACGGCTCATCCCCCAAGCCTTGGGTCAGAATACTATTCGTTTGTCCAAACGGTCAGAAAAAACAATGAAAAAAACAACAGATTACGTAGCCAGGGTCTTCTCGACCAAGCACAAAAGTTCTAAGGCCTTAGATCGACTAGCCGGTACATTCAAAAACCCAAAGCGACCCGCATTTAATGTCTTCCGGCCTGTGCTAGTCAATGAAGGGAAAAGCCAGGCCATAAGAAGATCACGTCTTTGGCGTCCCTAATCATAGTGTGTAATCAATAATCTGGTACCTAATTGTCTGTATAATTCCGTAATAATTGAAAAAATTACGTCGTCCGAGCGAGTCGAACTAGGGATAAAAAGGTAGGGGCCTGGAGTTGAACGGTTACTGAAAGTGACAAACAACACTGCGAACAATGTTTTGTCAGTATGACAGATCGTAGGACGGAGAGTGTTCAATCAAATAATCAGGTCGATGATTAAAGTTCATCAGCTTTGATGACTGACACTTGGACAACTGTTTCGAAAGCAAAATGAATCAAATGGCCTAACAAGACCGTTCAACAATTCATGGCTACGTTGGAGTTCGAGCAAATTCATATATCATCGAGAAGTTTGGGAGCTGCAAGCGCTACATCGGTTACTTATTTGGGATGGCAAACGATCGGGTGCTGACTGTCTTTAATACAATACAAAATTTGTTACTTTTGACGATAAAACATAAACAGATGGTTATGCAAACTTTTCGTTCGAACGACAGTCTAATGGTACACACTTCAACGTAGTGTATATAACAAGGCCACGTGGACTAGTTCAGTTGCAATAGGAACTAAAAATCAGAACGTGACATCTAGTTTCGCCTTGGTAAACCTCGTGGACATAGGCTATACGGATGACATTGAAACTGAGTTCAGAGTCGCTTAACCACAACAGTTGAAAGGATTCGGATAACGTTTGCTAGCTGTAAGTACACTTTTGTTGAAAACTACACTATGCATACGGGTAACAATATGTTTAAAATCTTTGAAATCTCTTCGACAGCTCACTACCGACCTCACCCTTTTTGTCCAAGATCATTTACCAACTTCACAAGTAATGTGTAGCGTTATATCAAGAAACGATACTTCAATGTCTCGAATAGCGCGCCAACAGAACTATGAAGCGGCCTTTGTGTAGCACATTCAGCTGAAGAATATCATAAACGAGAGATTCAGTTGGGATTCTGCGGAGCTTCCTGTTAATGCCAAACTGATGTGCAAATAAGCGTACATCGCAACAAGTACGCACAGACCTTGCACCTGCCGTGTTCACACAAATATCCACCATCACAGCTCGAGAGGTTGAGGATAGACATGAGCAAAGTTAAAGAACTTGTTGAAATGACTCATTAGCTTACCATCTACTTTTCTAATGACCCTCAGTGAGTTAAATTACCCTACCTTTAGATTTGACGATGAAAATGCTTTCCAAATCTTAGACCAAACAGGATCTAACTATTCGCAGATGACTCCGCTCTGGGAGCATCCATTCTGACGGCTTTGACACAGAGATGGAATCTACATTGCGTGGAATAGCCCGTGAAAGTCTCGTCAATATCTATTTTAGAAGTCGTAGGGGGCGATATGGCCCAAGCGCGAATTTACTGACCGGAAGGTCCGTTGTTCGAATCCGACTTCCGCCACTCGACCTGCCCTGTCTAGGCTTGGGCAACCTGGCAGTATCCTAGCCCTCGTGCTTCCTTCGGGTGGCATAGCAGCTAGGCACCTGAAGGGTGCTACAGCTGAACGCTTAGAAGTCGTACAGCCTAAAATACCTTCGAGAAAAATACATTATTTCCGTCAATGTTGAGTACATCTTGCACCTCCATAGTACCATTGGGACTGTCACTTGACAAAACACATTCCAAGAAAACGAACAAGTCATATTGCTGCTCGGTGCAAAAGGCTCACTTATACTTCACTAGCTAAAAAGAAAAAAGCGGACTTGCCTCATTACGTTTCACACCCCTGTCACCATACCGCAAGTTGATTATGGGTAACGGTATGCCAGTGGACGTGTTGAAAGCAGGCAGAAGCCGATCGCCAATGTCTGTTGCCATTTGTAAAAGTTCGTCTGTGTACCACTTCATGCGCGATGAGTTCGCTTTCTGGATCTCCATGGCGGATACATGGGCCCCAAGTAAGCCACTGCAAGGAATAAGCATGCCAGTGAATGAGTTAAGCAATATGGGAAAGCATTAGATGACCAACGAACTCGGGACTTGGAGTTGCGCACCCAAAAACTAGATTTCCATGAACTCAATGACAGAGGCATCGTACTGCAATACAACTGAGTACGTGTAAGATGGAAATGAACAGGATGTGATTAAATTCACAGGAAACTAACTCATCTGTGCTGATCATTGCCATCTCCCTGGATGGGGACTCCGAGACGGGACACTGTCTGATATGGCCCAGTCGCGCAGTCAGTGGCACTCGTGCATCCAAGCTGTTGCCCTCAGTGCATAGCTCCCCTCCCAATCTCACAAGCCTACTGACAACACTGTATTTACGCATCAATGATGTTAGCTACCGCCTCCAATAGGTAGCTATTTACCCCACCAATTCAAATCATTGGTGAACAAAACTGTGGCAGCCAGAACCGCTGATGATGATGTTCGACTACGCAGTGATAAGGAGCCTCGCCAAGAAGGCTCTAGCATCGCAAATGCCTAGAGGCGTTTACGCCCCGTAAATAGTAGAGCAAATGAGGCGGACTAAACTGACAGTAAGAATATTACACCTGGTAGCATATGTATCGAAAACAATGAGGACCGCGCGAATCCAAAATGAAAGTCATCAACAGCCACAGGAGTGCCGGAAACCGTACAAGTGCACTATTTAAGATTCACACATCTGTTATGAAAAGAATGAAAGGGAAGGAACCGAGTGCCTGTCTACCAAGCAAACTGCCAACACCTCGAAGTATCAAACTAGATCGAAGATGTCAACGATGGGGTGCACATGAAACCGTCCGGAAAGGCAATTAGTACGACAACTATGAGGGTATTTTTAGTTGTATTCGCATCAGTGTTATTGAAAATGTCATTCTGTCCCTGAACGATTGGTCCGTTTGGTCCACATGGGCAAGCACCGAACTTGGGTTCCATCCCCACTGAAGCACACCAGTAGTGCATATCTTCGGCCATGCCTGAGTTGGGAGTCCGGTCATCTACACAAAGCTTCGCGTGTACAAAGTGCCAATTTGGCTACGGGTATAAAAAGCATCGATATCTAGGCTTTTTGCAGTTACGAGCCTCGGAGACTTCTTGTGTTTGATCGCAGTTGTATGCGGCGCACATTGAGCGGTAGAGTGTGTCTGACGAGGGTGTCTGACAAGCTGACCAGAATACTAGTCATATTTCACCGTTCATTCCACGACCACCGCTAGTGAATCGGACATGTGCTACGCATTGAGTCACCGAGGGTCTTGCTTCTACCGTTGTCGAAAGGGCGGGTAGCCCAAAATCTGGATATCAACCGCGAAGGCCGATGTTGATAACCTGGTATTACCTGCCATCCAGAGACTTTGCCCATAGAGCAAAAATTGACCCACAATACACCGATCTTGCTATGGATCATCAATCGTCGGCAGTAGCGGCCCGAAACATTATTGGAGCCGACTCGCCTTCACACGGGATACAGCTACCAAAACATGGAGTAAGCATAACATTGTGCGACCGCACAGGTACAGGGTATTATGTGCATCTAATTTTAATCATCCCATCACATGAATAAGAAGAGTACTTCGAATAGCTGTGGCGCACGTCAGCCGCAGCAGCATCAGCAACACACCAGCAAAATGCACTGGCGCAAGTGAACCGATATGTACTTCAAGCCAATGAAGCGCGAATGCCCTCTGACATGGAATGCAGCGCAACTAGGATATCAGTCCCGCGCATTTTTTTTAATTTGAAGGTCTGAAACGCTACCCACAAAAATCGAAAACCCCTTGAAACTAACCGTTTACGATGTTCCATTTTTCAGACGGGGTCAGCTAGACTAAATTATCGATTCTAAGCTATACACCAATTTTTTATCATTTTTAATGGTACCGTTAAATTTTAACGTTGAAAATTTACTCCACGGATGCATAGAATTTAACTTGACTAGCTGACCATTTCACGGATTAAAGACGTTCCAAGCGAAACAACAGTATGCTGGGTCCCAACTCTCCATGACTGACTTCGTACGAACACCTTAGTATCATCAGAAATAACAACATCAGTGTTTACACTGACGCTTCACCACCAAACACACTCAAGTACGCACAACAAAAAGTCAAGAAGCCCGTAACGGGCGTCCAGAACTACTCAACCTTAGTCTATTCTCAGGGGCTGGTAGAGGACTGCACGGCAGCTGATACATAACAAACTCCGACTATCCCAGCAGTTGAACGCCCATTTGCTCTTAGAAGGACTACCGACCTCCGAGTGCACCGGCTATTGAATGAAGACTGAAAGCAACCTGCGCTCACCATCACTAAAGACAGCAACATCAGTGTTGACACTGAAGCTTCACCCGCACTACCGAAGGTACTTTGCTTTTCGTGTTTCATCATGGGATTTTGCTCCATACAACGCCATCGCTGATTCTACTCCAGTAGCATAAAACGACTCAACTGAGAGGTCTACACAGTCAGCCCTCTATAACATCTGTATGGATATTATCGGTTGGTGAGGACCGTCTTCTCATTCTATTAACATTAGTCTACAGAAACAAGTGAGAACTCCCCTATAACGACTAGCGTAAGACAATGACCGTTCAAACACGTACTGGTCGCCTTTCTCCTAGCAAAGCAGAGTACGTAAACTGGCAATGTGTCTTTTTTGTGGGATTGCACAAAATTCACAAACAGACCAATGCCGCTTTAAACCGAATACTGCATCGAGTACTAAAAATCCTATCGAGTTCCCAGTTAGGACAATCATAAAACACACTTGTTCTTAGCTGATTCACTACAAGTTGTTAATGCACAATGTTTTTATCGGATTCGCGCAACTCTGGAAACTCATTACGTATAGGCTATACTACGTTGTGCTTCCAACACTCAGTGTTTATAAGCTGTATTCCAGCACGCTCCAAGAGACGGTTCACAGCGCGATCTCTGCCGTTTATGCACAACATACACATTCTGGCATAGCTGCCTAGCATAGGCTTGTCTTTACACGTTGAAAGTGGACAACACTCAAAAAGATATTATATCCCCTATGGCAAATACACACACCAGGCTCCCATGGAAAGCATCATTGTCACACGCTTGGTTGGACCAGCCCAATGCAATCTGCGCCTGGAAACCGTATTTAGCTGAATAATATTCGATGAAGAATGGGTTCAGTAAAATGAACGAGTGACGGGATGAACCAATGCTTCAGATGACGGAGGAAGTACCAACTTTGCAACGAAAAATAGACTGGTTAGAGAATGGCCTCCAGACGTATATGAAATCGGAAGATAAGATATTTATTTTGTGCCCGCAAGCCTTGTATACAATGTGTGCCCTCGTCATCATCATCGAAATTACATCAGTGATCCACAGTGATGCTTCGTCGCCATAAAACCATAATTTATTTGAAGGCTTCATTGTGAGAAAAAGAATAAAAGTGAGTGGGGAAGGGACTTAGTGCTAGCCTACCACAATCATTCCGAGGTCCCTACACCTCCACAAAATGACAACAACACCAGTGACACCAGATGCCATATTTTGCAGTGTCTTCAAAGGTGCACAGGATGGATAACGCGAACCTCATCCTGGAAAACGATCCACACGGACTGTATCCAGGGTTTTCGTAATCTAGTTCACACCCCTCTGTCAGATCAAGGGCTAACCAGCTATTTGAATGGCCACTTTGAATAGGCACAGAAAAGAGCACATTTAGAGAAACAATAAACCGTCATGCGCGATGCGTGACCCAACTAACAAAGCTTCTGGTGCTGATCATATTTCTCGATTGAAGTCCCTGTCGCACAACCGAACATTCGTTTTCTGAACGTTTCGTGGCGAGTTAGCCGGCACCAGCTTATAAAACAGTTCTGGGACAACGGTCGTCGAAGACCTGAAGACGTCTGAGTTCCGCTGTTTAAACGGGCCGAGTCTCATAACTACACAACAAAACACCCCATACTGTAACCCGACACATGTCCCTTGAGGTTCAGGAATGCGCCGCTTCATCACTATAGGTGTTCCCAACTGGCAAACGCGACCCAAGTCTTGGATATTCGTGTACTGACATCATCTATCACACTACATTCGGAACTAACACAACTTCCAAAATAGGTAAAACGTTCCACAACCGAAGGTGCCTCTATCTGGACTGTGAGTGGAGTGCACGTTCGAGAGCAAGACCTTACAAGTTGTGGGTGCAAAGCGCATGCCAAGGTTCGGCATATCTTCTAAAAAATACCTGTGCATTCTCCTCTTCGAAAACAGAACGACGTCATCAGCACAATCCAGCTCGACGAAATTTTCGCCAGCAGCGTTTGTATCAATATCTCGTCGATCACGAAATTACGCAGGAATGGAAAAGGCGAGTACTCTCGTAGGACACAGTTTTGTTCACATATACTCACACATCCGAAAGTCTGAGTAATCAAAGAGCTTATTATGTTCACAAACTTTTGGGCAAGCACGTCAAGGAGAACAGACTTGTCAATCGAGTCAGTTGCGTCTTGGAAATACAGGAGTACTAAAATTGTGGGTCGTTTATATGTATGTCGTTGTTCTAGTACCCGATGGAGTGTGAAGGTCTGGTCAACAACCCATACCAGGCTAGAATCCCACTTGCCGCTCTCGATTCCGCTTTGCGGTTAACCATTGGGCGATGAGGGACAAGTGACACCAAGAGTCTCATTACATTGGCAATAAAGTTGATCCATCTGTGATTACCACTCTCTACGGGTCTTTCTTGAAAACGGGAACTATTATCAAACCTTCGCAGTTGCATGAAACGGTTCATTTTTTTCAGATGGAAGCAAATATATCGAACAAGTTTTTACTAAAGACTTCACCTCCGTTCTTAAACAATGCGAGTGAGGGGTTGGCGGCGCGTAAGACGGCATATGCAATTATAAACGCTCTTCATGACCACTCCAGCGCAAACTTCAAAGTTGATTAGCCAAAATTACAATCACAGAAAGAGAACAGCTGTTACTCATCAACTGAGGTGAGGTTGAAGTAGTTGCTCTGACCTGCACATGGTACAGCCACTACGTTTGCTGGTGAGAATGAGTATGAATTTGCGGGAAAGCAAAGAATTAGAATACAGAGTCGCATAGATTACTACGCTATTAGTGTGACATTCATCTATCTAAGCTTAGATACGCGATTAATTTGCCGTACAGTATATGTGACGTCCAAATTTGGTTCCTTTAGTTTGCTGACAGTCCAAAAATAAAAGCACATTCCTACTGAATTTGATCTGTTGTCAGTTCAACTTATCCGGATCTCCGGCTAAATCCAAATGATAATGAACACCTGCAGGTGCACACGTTGAACGGTATGGTACAAAAAAGGACTCGGCGGCTCTATTGCTGTGCATTCCTACTCTAGTGAATTTCTGCTCTCTTCAAATCTGGTTGCGTCTTTCATGTCTTTTGCATAACCGGTGTCACGCATTTTCACTCTTGCCGGTGTTATGAACCTTTCAGGCCGCGTGCGAACACCCGTCATGCTTCAATAACTCCAAAATAACAACTGATGAAGTTAAGATACGTTTTTGATGATTGCACAGACCATGAAGACCAAGTGCTCCGTTCACCTCAAAAGTTGCTGGTGAGTATCAGGGACATGGTTTGCACCGTCATACATCAAACCGACATACAGTATATATGGGTGGTTCGAAATCACGGCCTAGCCGGCTTGAATAGATAAAAGACTAGTGCGCTCCAATACGGTTAAAGCGTCCAGCACCACCACCCACTTTATTAGACCTAGTTCCGTCACGAGAGGACAATCAACAGGACTTTCTTAGTGAGGACAGTTGTCGTAGAGCTATGTCAAGAGGAATGACGACCCAATTAGGACCACATGAAGGTAGTTGCACAACCCTGAAAACACATCACGTTAACGGACGGAATTCAAAGCTTCGTTCGCTTGAGTAGTGTCGACTGAGGAGTAACCTATGTGCCCGGAGAATACCACGCAGCAAATTACGCAGGTTGCGGAAGTGTTCCTCAGCCGTACATGAGAACGCAAAGCGAGTTCAACAGCTTAAAATCCACCGTCTCACCGTCATCAACCGTGACAGCAACGTTTCTGAGAAAGCAAAACAGCGTATACTGAGGTCAATTAATTTACATGGAGGCCTATAATGAACAGGATAAAACAGAAGACGGAAAAAGTCTAGTAATAGCCTAACACAAACGCCCCGGGCATCTTGACTGCCAAACATTTATTCAAATAATATGTATAGAAACTCAATTCATAACCTCCATTGGCATTCGCGTTTGTCACTTTCAACCAAAATGATCAGGGATAACTGACTCATGGGAGCGGCTACAGTATGGGGAACTTATAGCAAGTTAATCGTAGAAAACACCTTGAGAGCAGACCAGATAGCAATTCGGCACGTGTATAACTGAAAATCGTTGATTTCTCACGTAACAAGCAAACGAGAGGACCCAGTGGGCAAAACTATCCTGAGTGGTAGACTTTGGAGCCAAAAAATGCTGATCCTCTGGTTTCTATATCTGATCAACTTGTACGACTATATCCTCCAAAGTGGATAGTCCACCAAAGTGTACACCAAAGTGCAACTATTTAAAAAGAATTGACCTACCCGAGAATACGTATATTAGTTTCAAAGACGGACACATCAACATCCGTATCAAACCTGACGTTCTCCAAGACCAACCGAACAGCAGACTCGAATTCCTCCAAGGCACTGAACAGCTTAAAGCGAGAGTGATTAAGTATAAGCAGGAACTTACAAAAAGGCTGTCTAGTGAGTCAATCATCGTCAACGAAAAATTTCCAAGCGTATAGTCCAGATCACCTCTGGAATTCAGCGGATCTCTGTACCGACCTTTGCAACTAAGAGGCATTAATTCATCGGCAGGGAAGGCATGATTCTGTAGCTCGAATATAAAAAATGAAAAAGACATACCTTGTAATTATTGTATCCATGAAAAAACATTTCTTTCACGGTATCCCTAGTTCACGTAAGATATCGGAAACGTTAACGTACCTAAGTCTCAGCTTTTCGGTACTTGGAAAATCCGAGTGGGCGACAACCGAGTGCCACATCAGAGACGCTAATATCAGAAAATGCGTGAAAACCTGAGTGAGCAAGACAGCGACATTCATAAGAGGCGCCATCGATTTGAGTCCAGACGGGCTTCAGTGGTTTAACGATTGGTACACCGGATTGGGAGTTACCGGAGGTATCGGCGATGACTTTGTGTCGGATATGATCCAGTGTCCACTCGAAGGCAGGTCCACCTGAAAAGCAGATTTCAAAAGGTTTAGCATCGCCCTTTGTTCAAGATTTTCAGGACTGCTGAAATGCAGGTACCTGAGATTTGTCAGACGCGCTGCAATACAGGACGATTAGCTGTGGTATCTTGTCCCAGTGCTACCGCTATGAAGCCACCAAAGAAGCATGAGGGCTGAGGTGGCGTAAGACTGTCCAAATCTGGACAAAAGTAATGGAGGCGGACGGCGGGATCCAAACAACGAATATCTCATCCACCCTGAGTTGCGTAAAAGAAATGGAATTGTACGCAGGCGTCCAAGGCACGGATCACAAAGATTTGAAACAGACCAAAGCAAGAAAGATAAAATCTGAAAAGCTAAAGGGCCTTTTTGCGAAATCGCACATTCCCTGCATATTGATGTTTCTTAATAGGCTAAACATAGGCCAGTGCAGTCGATGACTCCCATCCCCCGGCGCTTTAAGTAAAGATTAGATGAATGGGCTTTGAGCAACGACAATAAAACGGGCAGCCATGCTGATTCATAATAGATGATAGTAAGCCGTGCCACCCACCAGGGCTAACAAACAACCAAACAATATTTATCCGCATCCGTACACATGTACCTAATCATGGAGTAGGTTCCCACAGTTTGAGCATGTCCCTTTTGACCGATAAGAAGCTTAAACAACCTGAACTCAAAGAAATGTGCAAGAGCTAACTTCACAAAAACCAACCGGTTGACTCAAACTAAGATGTTACTTCACACTACAGCGTGAACCCCACAACGTACGTCGTACCAGGCCTTGGACACTGGCAAGGTCGGACCTCTGGTTGTGACCACAATCCGATTCGACAAACTATTAGACACCAGACAAAAAGGAAGTATAGATACAGACTGGGAGTTATAGTGGGTACACAAGAAACAGAAAGTGACAAAACACAGAACGTATCCGCAGGCCATTCCAGTTGATTGAACAAAAGCCTCAAAATCCTCTGACAACAGGAATCGCAAAGAAAACAACGGCTACATATTCTTCACAGGGACAAACAAGGGTCTCGTGGAACCATTTGAGCAGGCGTCTAGTTGACCGCAAACTGTTTTCCATTATGATTGCTGGTATGTGACAAAAAACATGATCGTGAACATGAAATCTTCATCAATAGCGCACACACACTGGTGCTTCTCTTCAACAAAGTACCACCGAACTTTCGGTTCTGAGGGGCTTTCAACTACGCTATTCAAGGATGAAGTCTTTAGCCATCATCTTCATAATCTACATCAGCAGTAAATACTGGTGTACAACCACCAAACAACTACGAGGAAATAACATACAAACTGCAGTATCTATTATACTCAGTCCTCCATTTCACAACATATTAGTGTTTCACTTTTACTCTCACTGCAGCTGCCATGCGTCTTTTGTACACTGAATGGAGCCTCACTTTGGGCACTCAGTTATTCTTAGTTAGGTGAACTCATTTATGCGTGTATTCTCGTTTGTCTAGATCATGAATATCTACTCGGTGCATAAATTATCATCACCAAGAAGCGTTTTCTTCAACCCAAACATTGAATCCAGTGAGCGCAGAGTTTCTAATATTTCCACCCTCACAAGACTTGAAGTTTATGGAAGCTCACAACCTAACGAACGTTTGACACCTATTACCTTTCCATCCATTATCTTTCTCACGTTGTTCATGCATTCAATACTGAATGAAGGAGCTGTAGCTGCTATCTAAAGGATCTACATTAGACCAATAAACCAAAAATTTTGGACGTCATCCGCCCAATACGAGCAAACAGGAGAGTGGTTAAGCCCTTGTCCGATTCGGTCAGAAACTCAGTTATATGTCAACAAACCACGATTGTATAAACCGCAGTGCAGGACAGTGATGAGAAGACGACTTGATAGACACTTTTATCAGTCAATTACGATCCAGAATGACACGTCAAAGTCCGCGCGAACAGAAGACCTTAGACCATCAGTCTGCACTCAGCCAAGCACGACCGAAGGAGGGTCTTATAAGTGTTTCGTAAAAACATACCGACAGATAGGGAAAACAAGGTTTCTGCAAAAGATGCCTGTTGCCCAACTTGACATAGAGTACGGATGTTACAGGCTTCCATGTGGATCAGGTCTTCTGAGGTTAGTAACAGTAATACGGCAGCAATGCATCAGTGTTGAACACTGATGTCATGCCCATGACGACGATGACGACGAGGTTAGGTGATTATTTTGGTTTATTTTTCGGGGCGACGGTTTAGAGACGGAACAGTTGCTACGGGATTAGATGGGTTGGTGGCACTGCGTCGTTCAACGGGTGGGTGGGTGTAGGTCAAGGCCGGTGAGAGAAGAGCTGCAAGGCGAAGGAGGGGGTCTGGTTGGGGTACCCCACTCTGAGCCTTTGACTCAAAAGTTGGACCTACGAGGCAGTGCGGGACCTCACCCCTAGCCTCTGACCCAAAAGTCTGACGCAGCGGTTGTTAGGGTTTTCTTGGGGGACCCCGTATGGAGCCAATGACTTGATAGTCTGACCCACTTGGCTTAAGGGATCGGCCTGGCCCGAAGGCGCAGGGAGGGGCATTACTGTTTCACTCCTGATACGGCTGCGCACAGCAGGTGCCTTTCGAGCAGCACCGGGCTTTATTTTTCGACCGTATTGAATAATGCGCCGACGGTCACCGTCAACTGCTGAGTGATCGGAGTGTGCGGTTTTTGAGGCCGACCTTTTCTAACCCGTCCTTCCTCGGGGGAAGGCAGCATCGTTGCTCCCATAAATATGGATATGCTGTTCACTTGGTGGAAACACCTTACTGCGTTTACACTCCTATTGCGGAGGATAGTACGACTTTACCACCAGACAGCCTCGTAATACGATTACTCACTGTTCTCAGTCGGGCTGCTCCTGTTGGCCTTTCTGACATGATTGAAACTTAAGGAACTGAGTTCCAACCAGTGTAGCCCGCAGGATCATTGCAGCACAGAAGCCCGACCACTACGACAAAGTGAGAGTTTTAGGTCAGGTTTTATTAAACAACTTGTGTTGTCTTGACATTCGTTGTAACACCAGCGGATGCCACGTCCATTGTCTAGCAGCATGAACGAGGAATACATGCTAACCAGTAGATCCCGAAGTGGTCAAAGTCGCCAATATTCATGTGACTTTGACTGAGGTCAAGGTTCCGGAGCACTTGAATCCATGACGCCTCGTTATCAACATAAAGGACAAGCCACATCTGAAGGACGGCCAGTGTCACAGTCGGGTGGCACGGTTTGGTATGCCAATGGCATATCCTGCGGTGGATATCATGGTAAGCTTGAGTTTCCGTCAAGTAAATACCTTTCCTGTCTTCAGACTGTTGATCTCAGTATATAGCGTAAGATTCCCCTTCGAACTTAAGTGGCATTTTAGATGCTCAGTGAGACCAGTAGGTAACCATCGCTCGAATGGGTCTGGAGTTCGCTCTACTATGTTCATGTGCGCCTAATTGGATGGGTGCCTTGTGTGAACCTTTACGATCGTTCCGGTCGACTATTTGTGGCACGACAACTAAAAAGCTCAAGATCGCCCACACGTCGCCTAGTTGGAATGTCCCGGGTGGTCTCGGAGATGTCGAACAGAACTAGGTACTGCTGGAGAGTTGCTCAACGAGAGATGTCAGTTTATTTACTCAATTTCTGATTGTAGCTGGACAATTTGGCGGTACGGATGTGCCGGAAAGGACAACATAACATTTAACTGCTGAAATTTTAAGGACTTTGACGTTTGATTGTGCTTCGCTTCGCTACATGTGGTGTCAGACGTCCTCCGCGATACCTGCCTCTGGGCTGCAGTATTTGTTGCTCAGACCCAGGTCCAACTACAACGTATCATCATTAGACAACATTAGACAGCATGACATCAGTGACCAACAGAGATGCTTCTCTGCCGGGCAGGCATGATTTATTTGAAATCCTTATTTTGAAGAAAAGAATAAAGGGGTACTAAGTGATAGCCTACCATAATCATCCCGAGGCGCTTACATCTCCATAAAAAATTCATTCAGGCGTAGCACACTTTCGATGCCGAATTGCCATGCCACCCGGAGTAAGCACCAGATCTGGGATAGCCTAGGTTGCCTAAGCCTAGAGAGGGGAAGTCGAGAGGCAGGGAAATCACGGACCTTCCAGCTAGTAAATTTGCGCTCTATAGACTGAGACATCTCCCGCAAAAGTAAATCCACTATCGACCAGGAAAGCAAACGACAACAAGAAAGCCAACTATCCCCGATTAGTAGCCCTGTCTTACGGCGTGTCCAACCAGGTACAATGGGGATCGCGCCTTTTCCATCCTTCAAGGCGGGTCGCACCGACAGCACCCAGACTTTTCGTAATCGTTTTCATCCCCGTCTGCCAGGTCAATAGTTAGCCGCCTCTCCCTCCGTTAATCTGAATGGGGCACGAGAAACAGCACTCTCTTCGGCATACGGCGGTTCTGTATGCGCAAAACAGGACCTGACCAACTCAGCTTCTGGTGCAGGGCACGTTCTTCAGTGGAAGTCCTCGTTGCACGACCGAAAACTGGCTGTCTATTTATATCGTTAGGGATTCACTGGCACCAACCTATAAAAGTTGTGGTCCAGCGGCAGTGGTTGTCAGATACTTGAAGACGTTTAAGTTCCGCTGCTCAAACAAGCCAAGTCTCACAGCTGCACCGCAATAGATCCCGCACTGTAGCTTGATAAACACGTCTCTTGAGATTCAGGAGTATACCGCTATGACGCTATAGGTGTCTCAAATTAGCAAACGCAACCCGAACCTCAGAAATTCATGCACTGAGCACACATCTGTTACACTACAGTCGGAATAGAACTTCCAAAGTACGCAAGGTACAACACAATGTTTAGTGCCCCTCCTTGAATTGTGAGCGGCGTGTTCACTGGGCGCATCTCAGAAGCATGCTTGGTGGGTGCAAAGTGCATGTTCAAAAGCACCTGTGCCTTCCATTCGAAAACGAGAACGATGTCATCTCTCTCATGTCTTTCATTCCATATCGATGGGGTTTTCGTTATCAGC
Source organism: Opisthorchis viverrini (assembly GCF_000715545.1). Taxonomy (NCBI): domain Eukaryota; kingdom Metazoa; phylum Platyhelminthes; class Trematoda; order Opisthorchiida; family Opisthorchiidae; genus Opisthorchis; species Opisthorchis viverrini. The sequence goes on along the minus strand of NW_008751657.1, from coordinate 7,951,617 downwards.
TATTTGACTATTAGGGTTCTGGAAGCGTACCAGAGTTCGTCTCATTATCTCGTCCATCAGGAGATTAAATAGGTATAGAGACAGAGTGGGCACCCCCGATGGAAGTCGCCTTCTGTGCGGAAGCTTTTGGAGAGCTTTCCGTATGCTCTCACGCGCCCAGAATTCTGAAAATACAAAGAACTCACCATGTTCTCAAACTTCTAGGGCATCTCCCGGGCAAGTGTATCAGGAAGAACAGACCAATAGACCGAATGGAATGATCCTTAGAAATTCATGAATACTAAAATTGTGGATTATTTATATGTATGACGTTGCTCTAGCACCCGACAGAGTATGATGAATCGGTCAACGCAACCTCTCCCAGTCCAGAATCCTGCTTTCCGACAATGTCCCACAAGCCACTATTGGGCGACAGCGGACAAGTGGCGCAAAAAATCTGGTTACATTTGGAATAAAGCTGGTCCATTTCTGACTGCTACTCAATAAGAAGAAAGAAGAAAGAAAGAAAGCTTTCAGCTGTAGCACCCTTCCGGTGCCTAGCTGCCATGCCACCTGAAGGAAGCACGAGGGCTGGGATACTGCCAGGTTGCCCAAGCCTAGACAGGGGAAGTCGAGAGGCGGAGGTCGGATTCGAACCACGGACCTTCCGGTCAGTAAATTTGCGCTCTAACCACTTGGGCCATCTCGCCCCTACTCAATAAGGGCCATTCTTATGAAAATGGACACAATTATGTGCCCTTGCAGGTTTTATGAAACAGTCCCCTTTTCTCAGATGAAAGCAAATGGATCCGAAAAGCGTTGGCTGAAGACTTGACTTCTATTCTTGAACAAATCGGGGGGAAAAGAAGAAAGAAAGCGTTCAGCTGTAGCATCCTTCCGGTGCCCAGCTGCCATGCCACCTGAAGGAAGCACGAGGGCTGGGATACTGCCAGGTCGCCCAAGCCTAGACAGGGGAAGTCGAGAGGCGGAGGTCGGATTCAAACCACGGACATTCCGATCAGTAAATTCGTGCTCTAGCCGCTTGGGCCATCTCGCCCAAATCGGGTGGTGGGTAATCTGGACCATGAGTTAGATGGCGCTTCAACGCACATACATAGCCTTCAACCCAGGACACCGCGGGGGTACATCACTGTCTCTTTAGGGTCCCAATTCAGTTACAGGCTCCAGCCGAGTGGTATCGGATGGCCACGAGAATTACTACACCAGATGAACCAGCGGCAAAGGCGTTCTTTAACGAAGACGGTCGCACCACTTTTATCCCTGATCGTTTCATAGGCGGTCCCCGGGAACCGGTCGCTAGAATTAACTGAAAAAGTCTTAACATTCTTGGATTTATGGAGCTGCATTTCCTTGGCCTTCTGTGTCCACAAGGATTCATGGTCGGTGCGCACGCTGATTGACTTAGCGTCTGATAATTCGTCCGGCGAAGTTATGATCGGGGCTTGCGAGAACACTACTCCGATATTCAAGCAGTGCCAATTTCCTATCTACTGTCCAGTGGTTAGGCGAACCTGGTAAACCCGTGCGACAGACAAAACTGCGGCAAAGATGTCACGATCTCGTCCCAGCATGAATTAGTACCTCGCGATGCAGGAGTTGTAAGAGAGTGATGTTTTTTATAAATCCACTTAACTCAGGGATCTGTCAGCCTCTCAGTTGCTACGCGAGTTCTCCGCGCCTTATGCGTTTGCTAATTTGAGACACCTATAGCGTCATAGCGGTATACTCCTGAATCTCAAGAGACGTGTTTATCAAGCTACAGTGCGGGATCTATTGCGGTGCAGCTGTGAGACTTGGCTTGTTTGAGCAGCGGAACTTAAACGTCTTCAAGTATCTGACAACCACTGCCGCTGGACCACAACTTTTATAGGTTGGTGCCAGTGAATCCCTAACGATATAAATAGACAGCCAGTTTTCGGTCGTGCAACGAGGACTTCCACTGAAGAACGTGCCCTGCACCAGAAGCTGAGTTGGTCAGGTCCTGTTTTGCGCATACAGAACCGCCGTATGCCGAAGAGAGTGCTGTTTCTCGTGCCCCATTCAGATTAACGGAGGGAGAGGCGGCTAACTATTGACCTGGCAGACGGGTATGAAAACGATCACGAAAAGTCTGGGTGCTGTCGGTGCGACCCGCCTTGAAGGATGGAAAAGGCGCGATCCCCATTGTACCTGGTTGGACACGCCGTAAGACAGGGCTACTAATCGGTGATAGTGGCTTTATCGTTGTCATTTTCGATCCAGCTTGCGTGAATGAGTGCATGGAAGTGTAGTCACCTCAGGATGATTATGGTAGGCTAGTGTTGAGTACATATTTTTATTCTTTTCTTCAAAATAAGGTTTGCAAATAAATCATGGTTGTACGGCAAAGGAGCATCACTGTTGGTTACTGATGTCATTCTGTCGACGATGATGATGACGATGACGGTGTCCCTGGAAGACGAAGACGGAATCGACTCCGGACGAGCGCTTGGTCGGAATCCACATGTACTCCAAAACGAGCGGCAATCATTTGTTGATCCACAGTGTCTGTAACTCATGGCGAGACCACTAATATGAGCTCATATCTGGCATGCTGTCAGAGGAGACCATGGGGCCAGAGGTCTTCAGTCAGCACATAATCGAAGTAATCGTTCGCCAGTGTCCATAGTTACCGATTCTAACCCAGGTCGACCAGCTTATTAAGTCTCAGACGCACCATGCCTGCCCGCAAACAGGACAAACAGACACTGATCAACTTTCCGCTTGTGAGACTCCTTCATAGACATTGCCCGGCAAACGGCACAGAGCCGGCCATCAACGGATATTCAGTCAAGTAAAAACCCTTCCCTCTGGTGACTAAGGATGATATCAACCTCTGAACACCTTGCCAAAGCAGTCTCTCAATCGTTAGAAAAGCGCAGCCAGAAGCGACTGGAGTGATATGGCAGTTAGCTCAATCACTGTGCTTGCATCCTGAATTCTTGTCCCTAATACACAGCACACATTATTGCCGAATGAATCCAATGTGGTGGCAGGAACGACTCGTTTTCCTCCTTACTTTGGAGTATTGACATTAAAACTAGGCAAACTGAGCGTCGAAGCTTGAAGATAGATTTCGAGTCGAGGGGGAGGAAGACGTATGTGAACGGGAAAGAAAAGCTACAGAAGTGGTATACTTTCGCCTACCCGCCCTATTATATGCAGTAAGGCGACCCGGATGGTGACATCACGCAACGGCCGATGTGGTATGAGATTGTTAGTTTTCGATGGAGGAAAATGTTGGTAGCTCAGTTAGGGTAGATGGTCGTTGGCTTGTTCGCTGAGCTGGGCAATTGATTGTTAGTTGTAGGAATCAGCGTTTCCGTGAACTGGAATACTGTCAGGGCGCCTAGATCTGAGTAGAATGATCAGGATCCGAGACCAAAGCCCTCGGGTCAAAAGCTTGACCGAAGGGCAGAGGGTTGACGCGGAAGACATTAAAATGCATTGCAATTTATATAGAACAAGTGCCTACACATGTTCAAACCTCTAACCCAGAAAACCAGGTGACTGTGTTGGTCTGCTCTCTAACCACCGACCAACCTGGCATGAAGGACTCTGCGAGTGTCGCACGGATACCAACCATTACAGTTCACTTAGTAACTGAGACACACAAACCTTGACACCAGGGTAAACTCAGTCTAAGTGACAGGCATCACGGCCAGTGTTGGCACCGATTTGGTCCTCGAGGGTTTCGGGATTTTTGTTCATTACTTGCCAAGATGTCTTCGTGGTTAAGGTACGACCTCACTGATCGGACGGTTTGTGATTCGAATCCAACCTCTGCACCTTAACTGCTCCTGTATAAGCTTGGACAACCTGGCGATATCTCAACCCTCGACCTTCCTTCAAATGGAATGCTTCGGCTTTGATCTTAACGCAATTCTCCAATCTGTCTTCATGTGATAGACGTCGTACGTAGCGAGTGGCGCAGGCGATGTGCAAGAAGAGAAATTTCTCTGTGGAATGGACTTACAATGCACCTCAGGTAGCTGGCTGTATTGCTGCACATCCAAGATGCATCGCCCTGTGCATTTGTCGCACTGAAAAACCATGTCATCCTTCGCCACGTCAAAGCTGCACCGGGTACATTCCACCTATTCGGTGCTTGATCAGAGAATCATATAACCGCAGTGTAGTATGGAAAAACCAGCACAAGTTGCTTGCATAACCAACCGGATGGGGCCATGTAGGACCTGATGCTGTCAGTGAATGAAAGTTCCGAAAGTGATGAACTTCAGTGAATCCGAAATATCGTTTCTTCTTCAATTTTGTTGGAAACAACGAAAAGATCCTGGTATTGGACCCCGCAGCTGGCCGACACTCGATGGAGAGGCAGAATAAATGTGGGCCATCAGGTTCCAGATCATAATGAACCCAATTAAATATGGAGTAAATAGGTGCTGCCTCAATGTTATTTCCGGAGTAATATTCCATGACCAACCCTGGTGAAAGCCTTAGAGGTGTGAAAGCAAATAATAACTACTCCAGATCTATCGTCAACCGCATTCACCCATCAGTACCCCGGGATCATCAATATGACTGTGCACGGCGAAAATCGTGTGTAACGGTAACAAGATATCCGCGAATTATGAATTCACAAGCTATCATAGATTCCATGAACTTCCACCAATCAGAAAGAGATACTGGTCGTAATTTACTAGGTTGGATTGACTCTGTTTAGAATACCAGCGCGATTATCCCGTTCCCATATAATCGACATGGCTCCATGAACAAAAAGTAGTCAGAACCACCTAGCCAGTGGTCCTGACGGATAGCCTGGTCGTTTATCCAAAACTTTCGGATAAAGATTGCACATATACAAATAAACTCATTCCACCATGGCTCCATAAAAAGTAGTCAGAACCACCTAGCCAGTGGTCCTGACGGATAGCCTGGTCGTTTATCCAAAACTTTCGGATAAAGATTGCTTGCACACAAATAAACTCATTCCACATCGGCCGTCGCGTGGTGCCATCAGCCGGGTCGCCTTACTTGCTGCATACAGCAGGGCAGGTATGCGAAAACAGGCTACTGCTGACGCCTCTCTTCTTTCTCTTCCACATACTTTTTCTTCCCTCCCTCCCCACCCCATTAATAACCCTCTCCTTGTAGGTCCAGCACTTAGGACTGATGATTCTGTTCATCATGCATCGGTTTTGCGTGCAGCATCTGCTCGTCACATGGTGCCGACATCTTCAGGAATCTCCAAATCAGTCCTCAAGCCTCGACACCCAGTCTATCTGGCCGCGTTCAATGT
>NW_008751657.1:7934714-7943772 GCF_000715545.1 Opisthorchis viverrini | reverse complement strand
CCGTCCACCTTTACTCTTTTCTTTACAATAAGGCTTTCAAATAAGTCATGGTTGTACGGCAGTGAAGCATCGGTGTTGAACACTGATGTCATGCTGTCGATGATGATGATGATGACACCCCAGGAGAGCTGATGATTGTCGGCTTTGTCCTCTTTTTTTCGCGATAAAAAAGTGACTCGATAATCTTGTATATCCACTTCGAACCGAGTTAAGTCCAGCTCGTGAAAGGTTGTAGTGTAATGGGCTCTGCGGGCATTGGCATATTCTGACGGAATTTACAGTGTTTTCTGTTAGCAACAGAACTCCATATCTCACCTCTCTTAAAGCAGTGACACAGTTGTTCAGTTGTTCCTGGCTCCCTGTAAAATTGGCAACTAGGAATCGTTGACAGATCAGTTTGCGAGGTCTAATGTCAGTACAGTAATTTCGATGAACTTCGAAGTATGACTTCGCTGGCTTAGACATTTTCGGATTATCTCGGGGAACCCAATAGGATTCCTGGCTGTTTAGGGTTTCGTTTTTGGAGTGGTTACCATCAAATACGCCTGGTCAAAAAATTGTCCAGACTTTAGCCGACCCAGAGTTCACAACAACATTCCGTCAGTTCGGACTGAAGACGTGAGGCTATCGTGATGCGCAACAGGTTGGGAATGGTTCTCCGAAAGAGAGGCATTGGAATCATCCCTTACAACAGCACGATTAGCGTGTTCTCCGTCGATATCGAATGTCAATCTTGGAGGACTGGAACTGAACACAGGTGCATATATCGTGCTTCGGCCTTAGACACAGAAAAGCGTCTCTACAGGCCTCACGGTGTACCCCACTTCAGAGGTAGATTACAGCGCTCCTAATAAGAGCAGTACCCCCGTGTAATGCAAGCCACGAAAGCATTTCACACAGGGGAACTAACAAGTCCCTCTTATAGAAACTATCGTTTAGATAAGCAAAAGGATGAAGATCCTTGTGTTGGTTTACCATTAAGATAATGCTTCTGATTCCAGAAGAGAATGGGTAGGTGTTGCTGCTTAAGAGGGATTGTTGGTCCAGCTGGACCAACAATTGTTGGTCCTAGGTTGGACGCTACAATTGTGTGGGTTTTATGCGCCATAGAGCCAATGTTTGTTCCTTACCACCACGCGCGTCCTCAAACAGGCATCTGGAACTTTAACACATGTAGAATGGTAACAACTATCACAAACAGTGAGCAAGATGTCTTAAGGCGCGGTACGTTCGAAATCGGTTTCGTTTTTCCCTCGTGCAAATTCGTGAAAAATTTTTTCGTTGTTCAATCTATTCACAGAGTACACACGAGTAATTGTTGAATTTTATTACTCTAACAAAACATTTGAGTGATAACCCTTCATATTTTGCGCACACCTATTTTACATCTAGTCCGAAACATGACGTCAATCCATACCGATCGCCCTCCGCACCCATTGGTAGACCACAATAGATGTGGGCGGAATGGCTGCCCGTCGAACGTCAAACGCGGTATGCAATGCCACGCCTGCAAGGCCTGGTGGCATTTCAAATGCACGGGTTTACAGGACGACCAAATAAGCCGACTAGCCAACTCTCCTGACCCGTTTGTCTGTGCCAGCTGCCTCTATGTCAAGGGTGCAATGCATACCGCAGCGAAGAGAAGAGTCCCCCGAAACGGTACCCAATCCCCAGTGCAGATGCCGAAAGACCACTGCCAGTGTTCCGCTTTAATCGGGATACTCGACGCGAAATTAGAGCGTCTTTCGAAGGCACTGGAGGACTCAGGCGCTAAGAATGCAGCGACCTGGGCGAAAGTCGACAAGGAACTTTCCTCGCTGAACCAATACCTCGCGATGTCCATACCGGGTCCCATGGCTGAGAAGAAAGTCATACAACTTTCTGACGCAGCTATAAAAACCGCCACAGCGTCTCTAGTGGACAGACACCTAATGGAAATCAGACTAATAATCTGGGGGTCATTCTCCGGAAAAATCACGCCAGCAAAGCTGGCACAGTCGATCCTCAGCAAGCCTGATCAATCGCTCCACGCAGAATGGCTACGCCAAAAGGGAAGTAAGCGAACCCTTGGACTTCTAGTTACTCTTTCTCCCCCGTCCGACGTAAGGCAATCTTGGAGCGGGCTGGCAGCATTCAAAAGGCCAACCCAATGATCAGGCGCCTATCTGAGGATCGTCCTCTAGACGCGCGCAAGAGTGCTACACCCTTTTTTCACTTGTGCCTTTCAGGTGAACGACAGCCACTGACCGACAAGAACAAAACCGACCCGGGAGACTTGGGCAATAGCCTCGATCCTGTGTATCAATCCGTGAATCCGTGAAACTGAGGCACCAGGATTCTTGAGGGTTGAGAACACATTTTAAAATGTGCCAATTAGCACGAATGGCAATATATCCTCACAGGATCTTTATTGCGCTCCATCTCTACTCAGTTTCAATTCAGTGACGTCAATGGCATGTTCATTTTCGTTTGCTGTCGGTCCGCCCGGGCCTCCTGCATACTGTCTGCTACGCAATCAACTCGTCTCGTGGTTGTCCGGGAAGTTGCGCTCTAACTTGAAACATTTAGCTCCAAAAAAACGCTGGCAATCATCCCATGTGCGACCACCCAATTGGGCAGCGGATCAAACTGAGATCTGGTAGACGACTCTTCAGTAATTCGCCAGTACAGAACAGGATAAGGTGGGACGGGGCAAAAGCCAACGGACACCCGTCTCACGCACTATCTCGGGTTCTGATTGGTTGAACCACTCACGTGAGATCCATCTAATACGCTAACCAACTCAGAATGCAAGAAAGACGTGGCCCTCACTAAGCGCGTCCAACGAGCTGCTACGGAGACGACAGGCGACATCGAATCCGTTAATTATGAAACGCGTCGAGGGTTATTGAGTTCTTTACCTGTGGCGTTTTGTAACTTTTATTTTGCTTCCATCATAACACTACGTATTTCATCAATTGCATAATAGTTTTTCGTTTGAATACGGAAATCTACGAAAACGCGCCCTCGCACAATTTCACAGAATACAAGCGTGGTCATGTGCTCCGACTCTCTCATGTGATGTCGCTCGCGCTTGCAGCGGTCACTCGCGAGTCTCATGTACTAACTCTAGTACCAAAACATTTCAGACCATCTTCGGAATCTATTATATGTGGGAACTGTCCAGAAGAGGACCTCTGCACCAACATAATTGGATTACTGTTTATTCGATGACCTGGGCCAACGACGAACTATTTTAAAGAGAACAATTGTTAGTGAGTCTGTTCCATATGACCTCTTTATAAATGTTTACCCAACCTAGCGTTATTACTTTCATTTCTTTGCCACACTCCTTGTAAGATCCGGACTGTTATGGATCTCACAGGATGATTGCGACTATTGAATTATACGCAGTTCGCAGCCAGTAGTCAATAGGAGCAGACGGACGCGGGGCAGCAGATGATATATTGAGGACTGACAGGAACTGGTTCTGCAGAAAAACGGATTAGTTAGCATCATGGATTAAGAAAACGTACAATCAACAATGACGCAATCAGCAGGAGCGGCCCGTTTTTCCATCGGAGTGGATGCTCGAAAATAGGTGCAATCGAGACGAACTTGCAGGCAGTGACAGACGGGCAGCAAAATATTGACACCAGTTACTGAGAGATAAGCAGACCTTAAGTAGGAACGAAACGGGGGAAAACGAGCAGCAAGAAAACGAAACGGTGTCATATTAAACAACAACTGGAGGATTCACGGATTCACGGATTCACGGATGGATTCAAAACAAAGCTCAGCAAGGACTATCTGAAAGGCGCGATACACGGGTAAGACAAGATATTCAGCCGATCTGGGCGTCAGGTTGATGTGATTGGTAGCGCGTTCCCCTGCCGTCCGGAGGATCCGGGTTCGATATCCGGTCGGCCCGCTTTTCCGTCGGAGTGGGCGCTCAAATATGGGTGCAATCAAGGCGAAGTTGCAGGCAATGACAGACGGGTAACAAACTATTGACATCACTTAATGAGGGATAAGCAGACCTTAAGTAGGAACAAAACGGGGGGAAAGAACAGAAAAACGAAACGGTATCATAATAAACAGGTGTAAGTCATGTTACTCCTGAGTAGTCAGAAAAAAGGAAAGTTACCCTTGTCCACCGTTGATTAGCAGGGGGAATCAACAATCCTGGCAAACTAACTTATTGGGTAGCCAGACCACTACGTAACTTGAACTTTGTTTGCCTTTCTACACCTTGACTGAAATAGGATTAAGTGATCGATTTTTCACCGTCAACTTCACTAATAAACGGCAGCGATGTTACTCAATGTCCAAAACCAAAGGAAGCACTCATACAAGACAACAATTTCTCCGAATGTTCCAGGATTTCCCCGCGCTGCATTTAGGAGCCAGTTCAAAAAACATTTAATTGGTTATTTGTCCGTTTCCCGCGATTCTTCACTAGAAATTTTGAGGGAGCTAATTGGGTCCGTAAATTTTATAACACAATGTTGCTTTGGGCCGCAATATAGCCCAAGTACTACAGAATAATCAGGACAGCTGGGCACAACAGCAACGTAGCATGGATAAAAAACTCTCCTGAGGACAATTCACAAAAGCAGAAGAATACTTGTTTGTCAAAAGACTAAAATCCAACTCCAAAAGATGTTGGCGATCTAACCTATCCGGCCGGTCTCGAGGCGTCCCTCAAATCTATCGGCATCTATTTAGAGACTCAGCAAACGGTACACCAAATCTTCGTCACAGCAGTCGCGAGAAACCATGCGCAAGCCACTTTATCCACCGAAGAAAAAGTTCAATAAATAACCTGCAAGAAGACGAAACCTTCTTTTTCAGCTTACGAAAGAAGGATGACGGTGAATCTGGACAAAGCGGAATTTATCAAAATAGCTGATGCTCTACTCAGCGATATAATTGTGTGATGCCAACTTCAGAACGCCGAATTGCGAAGCTCGTTAAGAAGAAAAATGAAACCCTCAAAAACTCAAGGGTCTTCAAAAAATCACTAAACAATGGTATAGGATAATGGAGACTACTTCTACGGACTCCCAAATATCGTCTCTTTACTACTAGCGCCCACACAGCACTTCAAGGAAACTACGGAAACGGCCTTACTTTCTCCCCAGTGGGTTTTAGTATTCAACCTGCAGTGCGGGTTGAAAACGGAGAAGAACGACACATTTACGATCCCACTTGTACTGCTCAAAAAGACAACAGATGCATAAAAGTTGAAGTGTACTGAATCTTGCAAACTTAGTTGTACACGAAATGCACTTATACCGATCAGATTTCGAACTACCTCAAGAACCATTCTGTCACAAAGGAAGCTGTGTTTGTTCGATATTCAACTGAATCCGGATGCAATGCAACACAACATTATCGAATCATAAAGATAGCGGAAACATCATCAGATATTTCAAAATAAAGGTTTGTGAGACGCATCCATGCGGAGATGCCCAAAAACCAACACTAAGCTGCTTAACCTTCACAACAGGAAGAATCACATTTCCACATATAAAAACCGCAGAAATGACTGCAAAACACTTACGGCGATGTGTGCAGACAGTCACCTCTAAGCCTGTAGACGATTTAAGAAGAACCCTCTTGAAATCAAAGGATAGGATGGCCGTAACAACAAACCTCGATGTACGAAATGCAACACACTGCGTCGGCTAAATTGGGAAGAAAAATTGCCAACAAGATGCGCGAACACAAAACTGTAAGCGGAAGACATAACCCAATGATACCCGTGAGTCTGAGAGATATGTCGGTTCGGTTAAGATAGTGCTTAAAGATTCGCTATAATAATAATGTTTCTCGCAGCTGGCACACGCAAAAAATACACGAACAAGAGTTGTCCAGGCGCGGCATTCCACGGAAAAGTGGCGTGATAAACACATCGATAACAACCCAGTTCATCAACCGCTTCGAATAAGATAGCCATATGGTCACTGGAAGTTGAACCACAATGGGGATCAATCGACTTAAAGACAACGAACGAACCAATCGGACCAGCGATGGAATCTTATTGAAATGGAAGGCTACTGAATCAAACAAACAAGTGGAGCAAAATCAGGACACGAAGTAGAAAGAAAGCGAACAAGCCACAAGGAGGGGACAGAACTGTCGAACTAGAGGTGCCCAAAGAATCAACCAGATGCGGGGAAATAAGGTAACATCGCAACTTGTTTATCCGGATTAGCAATCAACCAACCAGTGGCTTTTACAGACTTTGGATAGCATATAGGCGTTGGCAGAGGAGATGAAACCTACGCACTCAAATCTGCACTGACGATGCAAACTTAACTGGTTACGAAACATTTTTAATCCAACTTCTAAGCTCAGAGAACAAGCAGATAGTCATGCGGCGCCTCAGTGTTTCTCATATTCCGCAAAAACGCCAATTTTAAAAGCAGCTTCATGTGAGCGATTGCTCCAATAACCTTGGGCTTGATCAGTGCTCCCCAACCATTAAGGAGGGCTCCAACAACGCTTCCGTGGAGGAGGCCCATCAAAACACAGGCTATTACAATGACTCAGTCTCATCCAGTGGGTGAGTAACCGCCTAAAAAACTTTCCTCGTACCAAACAATGGATCGATCGAGTTCTTCATATATGGTCCTTAATTGTTCGGCTCATGGTTCCGATGGCAATGGTTACAATGAACAAATCTGTTAGGGTCAGCAAAGAAAAAAAGGTCTTAATCAGTCGGAGTACGTAAGCCGTTGCAAACCATAACTCCTCATCCGGCAGATGCACGCCTCTAGGAGAACAATAATCTGGGGAATATAAATGTCAACGTGAAATGTAGCATTTTTCTGAATTCATGATCACACCAGAGAAGCTCCATAGTCTGCCTTGTATTTACTAGAATTTTTTTACCTAACCAGATTACATATGACAAAAATTTGGTTGAGTCTTGTTGAGACAATGTATACCCAACCCGTGGTTACATACACCACACCTTCTCGATGACGGATGGCACAAATACTGGGCGCCCCATTATGTACGCCCTCGTGGAAAGCAATCATTTTGCTCTAATGAGACAACTATTCGGCTTGTCTGAGATAATGAGGGGGGATTGTCCGGTGAAGACAGTAGCAATAGACAAACTAGCGACATCAATATGGGTGGCGAGTATAGTGTTCAGCTGAAATGCCAAGTTGTTCTACGTGCATATTTGAAAAGCTATCAGGAAGCACGTATGTATCCTAAAACATTCATGTGTTTTTGTTCGCAAACACGTTGTGTGGGCTACCGTCGCATACTTAACCGTAGACAGAAATAGATGGGCGCGCGTCAGCCGGGTTCGCTCATCTGTCGTCTTTGGTCGACGTGGATTGATTAGGCATCATTGAACTTAATGTTTCCGCGCCGATACCGAGCAATGCAAGAGAAGCTTGACTTGTGGCCAGGGTTCATTATTGTCTGAAGCCTTACGTTCATGATATCTGGTAAAACATTCCGACTGAAAAAGTTAATCGCGTGGTCTAAAACACTTAATTCCTCTCCATTTCAGTGTACCAGTAGACAAAAGACCAAATCTGGTTACAAGGGTGATGCTGTATCATATTTTGCTCCACCGGAACAATATTGGCTCTAGTTAGTTCCGTAAATTATTACACCTGCAAAACTACTCGCCAATTCCGGCAATTGCAAAAGATTGAAATTTTGCTCCAAGTCGCGATAACCCATGCCGCTGGCCATTCGCACAATGAGATTGAGTTCTCGAAATCTACGGCATTTTCAGACTTGCCACTTTATAGTGTAGAATGTCTATGTATAATGTATATGCTCCTGTATTATTGAAAATCCCTTACTATGGCGATTTGTTTAAGTGAACTAAATCCCCAGGTGAATAAACACCGGCGACTTTGAATACGTTACTTGATGACAAAAAATCGCGAATCGTGGAAAAGGTTGACTCGCATACCATGAACGTAACTTTCAGGTATTTTTCCACCGGAACAGATTTCCTCAACATTCTAGAATCTAAATGGCCTTTGGAGATGCAAAATATGCGTAGGCGCATTCGTGCAAACAAATTTTGATCGATGATTCTTTGTTGCCAGTAAAAATTCCGTAGTGCACGCTAATTATTTGCTAAACATTGTGCACGTTGACTGGCAAATTACAGTTTTTCATTATAGGTTCCGAATTATGCTAGAAAGACCTCGAGGTTCATCGATCTTAACTGACGCACACCACTAACATGCGGTTATGGGTACGACATGCCTAACTAACTAGCCACATAGAGTCTGCGTCGATAATACCAGACAGCTGAATGATCTTAACAGACGCACACCACTAACATGCGGCTATGGATACGCGATGCCTAACTAACTAGCCACATAGAGTCTACGTCAATAATACCGAACAGCTGAATGATCTTAACTGACGCAAACCACTAACATGCGGCTATGGGCACGCGATGCCTAACTAACTAGCCACATAGAGTCAACGTCGATAATACCAGACAGCTGAACAATCTTAACCGACGCACTCCACTAACATGCGGCAAGGTGTAAACGATGCCTAACTAATGCATCCATCAGTAACGGAGAAAAGGTTCAAAATGGACGTGTTGAAATTTTGAGATATATTGGTCGTTTTAAAGTTTACATACGTCTTTGTGTGAGGCGCATTTTCTTCTTCGTGAGGAGCGTTCATTTGACCGTTGAAATCCTGAAATGAGAGGTAGATATAATTCAGGTCATCGAAATATCACCATGAGGCGGACGGCCGACGAACAGGTAGAAATACTTACCCCAAAATTCACTGCAGCGACTATGCTGTGGTAGATGCCTGTTCACACAATGCCATCTTCAGCGGTTATTTCGCATGCCTGTTTACTGCACCTCTCAAGAAATATGAGACTTACATGTAATGCGTAGGACGTCATTAACAGACAACGGACAGACAACGTGTCGGAGTGGTGCACCCGATCATTAAGGCGTCCGTTCGTATTCTCCAGTCGATTGTTGGTCACATTACCGAAATGAACCATTCCGGACTGTGCGTGTATGGCCCATTTTCGGGTGATGTACAACCAGCGAGCCGT
>NW_008751657.1:7876956-7933988 GCF_000715545.1 Opisthorchis viverrini | reverse complement strand
TAGAAAATACGCTCGGCTTACTAGCTTCTTCGGATTCCACGGCTTTCCGTTGGTCTTGGAGGGCGCCTGCTGCATTTGTAGTACACCCATTCGTGATGCAAAAAATTGTTGGTGCTTCGATTACTGGATGAACGCACAAATATCACAAAGTTATCCTTCATGTATTCATTTGAGATCTTCCCAAATGCCGTGGAGGATGGAAACGATACACCCACAAATTTCTCAACGAAAGCCGCTTCCGAAGCCATAGCAGACGAAGTTCAAAGCCGAATGTGCGCCAATAATTTTCAAAAGAGATCGATTAAAACAAATCGCAAAAAATGACGGAAGATGAGGGCGGTTTTCAGTCTACGCATATATGCAAAGAAGGACAACATTTTGACGTTAAAGTTTTTATTTTGCCCGCAGGGGTTTTACAGAAAAATGCATTGTGCGTCTAGCCGCTGGCATAACCTATCAATACTGTACCCCCTTTCCAGTTCCACTTGCTAGATGACCTTGGAGAATCGCTCAGTAAAATAAATCAGCCATACTGAAAACTTGCAAAATGACCTATTAGATATAAACATTTTTAACTATGAAGTGGTAACCTTCAACAAATGATCGTTGTCAACAAATCGATTACACCTGGTGAATACTGAGTGGCTCACGGGCTTGTTAGTAAATCAACCGTGATCGGAGTTCAAGAGCTTGCCTAAGCTCTCAGTATTTGCACAGTGAAGTTAAATTCATGAAGGATATTGTGTTTTCGGTATCATCACTTCATAGCAAAAATCCTCATGTTTGATGAAGTGTCCTACAAATAATTTGCATGAGGGATTTGTTCATGTGAACAAATTTTCAAAGTCATTAATCAGCATCAATTGTGCAAACGGCGTCTAACGCCATAAAATACCTCGAATTGCGGCAAAAGATTTATCACCTATAAAGGACGAAATCCATGGATAGTTTTGCGGAGGAAATAATTATTTGGGCCTTCTTGAAACCGCAAGGTCCTGGTGGATGCAAAATGTTTTGAGGTGCCACTCCTTTAAATAATTTCCGTTAGTCATAGATACGAATATCAAATTATGTTCTAGGAAGGTAGAAGTTGCTTTTCCGAGGTATCATCGCGGGGAACTCCTTACTTCTTGTCAAGTAAATCGTGTGAGGCTGGGGGGACGTAAGGCAGATGTAGAGGACCTATGCAAGTTTGTTGGTGGAGAGCTGAGTTATAGTTATTGTAATAAATTTATTCCCTAACTTGTGACAGACATGCCATTTGACTCTTGATATGGTCATCACAACTTAAACACAGTGTACAACAACACAGTAGGAAGGAAAGTACAACCCATGAGACACTTTTTACTAGAAAAATTCACCCCAGTTTTGGGTACGGGATACGGCTACTCCAATTATGATACCGGGTGACATAAACTAAAACAGTAAATTGTTTCTGGCCCTCAAAGCTTGGAGTGTTTGAGTGAGTGGTCGCGGTCACAGAAAGTAAAACTGGAGATATCAGTGGAAAATTTCAAATTGGAATCAAATGGCAAGTTTTTTCTCAAAAATATGTTTTACACTGAAACTAAGTAGTCCCACTGATGTCACAGTTGTAGAGGAGTCAGGTGTAAAGAATGTGTTTGACCGGGAGATAATACCGAAAGATATACCCGAAGGAACACCGTAAATTAAACCGTTAAATTTATGAAAGTGTCAAACCGAAATTGTCGGTCGAGTCCAAACGAAAGTTTTAGTGGGTGGCAATGAACTCGTCCCAGAGGCGATTAGGGCTGGGCAAAAATTGGTTCGTAGCCGCAGTTACAGGCTCGAATGAGTGGGAGCTGGTTAAGGGTGGGAGGAAAATTGTTGCGAGAGTGCCATCTGGAAGTACATGCTATGCTATACATGTACATGTACATGTATACATGTATACATGTACACGCATGCTATCAAGTAACTGACATAAGTTAAATTCTGGACAGCCTCCTGAAGACGTCCAAGCTGCGGTGTTTGGACTAGTGATGTGCATTCCTGTGGCGGATGAACCTAGGCTAAACAGGAGGACTAACACAAGAAGAGATAAGCACATCTAGATTCACGGGAAATTTCGATTCATTTGGTGGACCGTATGGGTGGTAGCCGAGGACCAGCCAGATTGGGTGAATGACAGTTACACGGAGCATTTGAAGCAGATATCGCTGCTTGGAAGTTCGAAGCTCAGAATAGGATGGGAGTGTGGAAGGAATAGGTTGAGAGCAGAAATGTCTGGCGAGAGCCAGGATGCACCGGCAAAGCGGTATACAATGAAAATATTTTGAAGGGGATGACAGCAAGTTAGATGACCGTTGAGAGGTCGGGTGTTTTTTGCCCTACCCAGAAAATCAGGACTAGCCAACGTTGTCAATGTAGTAGAAGGATGCTTTGACCGTAGACATCACATTCAGATACTGATGCAAGTGACAAACATTGATTTGCACTGAGCGTCAGTCAGAAGGCGCAAGGACAATGAAAGAGTACTTGCATAATTCTGTAGAGTTGAGGACTTAGCCCCAAACGTGGGAGACTTGCCATTGAACTGGTTAGTATGGGCAATGACAAGGTGTGCTTGACATAAAGGCGTAGTAGTTTTTAACTCAGCTAGAGGATCCGATAAAAGGGCATCCGTTGTGCAACATTTGGAAGAGATTTTCGGTGAAGAAGGAGAACCGACAGATAATGACAGGTCTATTGAGAGCTTTCGAGATAGTTGATATGGACTGTGGTGTAATTTGAAGCTACTGGGTGAGCGGAAAAAAAGGTAAGGGTATGGTTAACCCGACCCTGAGGCAACGCTGTCAATCAACGAAAATTGCAGGGCGAAAACAGCCAGCAAACACAACCCGTTATCGCGGGCATTCAGGGGATTATAATGTCTTATGGTTCATACGTATATGATCACATCGTGTGACAAGCTGGATTAATGTGCGTTATATCCAACCGATGAAGAGTACCTCTGATGTTGCAGCCAAAACAAGACAAATATAACGATACCTTGCACGTTAACGTTAGTTGTGAGCCCGCGGAGCATCTCCAGACTACCTCATGCATTTTTTAAATAACAAAATATTAGTTGTTCTTCATTCGTAGTTCGTGGTGCAACCAGATAAATAACCACCGGGGCAAGTCCAAACCGGCTGCACACAGACAAAACCGATGCCGTTTTCCTGATTTTCTAAATCAACGGTAAGGCTCAATGCACCGGTGACTGGCCATGCACTCATACTACTGGAGTGGTGACGTGTACACATACGCAGCATGGTGCATTGTAGCACGGTACGGCAGTGAAGTACAGTGTTGAACACTGGTGTCATGCTGTTGATGATGATGATGATAATGATGATGATGCTGAGTCGTCGTAGTAATGCGGCTCTCACTGTTCGGTTACCCGTCCTCTACACGAGATCTTGAATCCCCGTTCTTGCTACTAGATTTACGGAGTGACAGTCATGATTGCGGCTCGTGCATTGTTAAAGAACTTCAGATACCAGGTACATTATCCGGTTGACGGAAAGGCGGGTCATCAAAACAGCTCAGTCCGCTCAGACAACCGAACAGCAGACAGCCAATGGAATGTGCAAATCGCGGAAGCTAATGAGACGGCAGCTAATTTTTGGACTATAGAAGTAGGATAGCGAATCATTACCTGTATAAGCAAAGGAAAAAGACTTAACTCAGGGCAGTTCGAAATGGGAGTAAAAAACCAGGGTCGCGGACATTATAGAGAGTAGAAGGAAGAAACTCGGCGCGGCGGTGAACTATGTAAGCTTGTCGGTAGATTAGACAATGCAAAATACCTATGTTCAACTTAATGCGCCTCAACCATGTTGATCCAGTCAAAGTGACCATTAGCAAGGACGATATGATAATGCGGATTACGCCAGAGACAAGAAATTAGCAAAAAGCACTTCACAATCTCTATGGAATTCCGGAATTTCTGTGGATACTTTTACTCGAAATCAGGGCCGGATTCCAGAATGCGTCATACTAACTGCTTAATGACAGCTGTTAAACAAGTTTCATTGTAGAAAGGACTCTTAGCTTACTAGTTTTTTTGGATTTCTCGGCCTTTTTCCAGGCTACCTGCTACATTTGTAGTGCGTTCATTCGTGACGCAAATCCGCGTGAGTGCTTTCATTACTGGATGGTTGCATGTATACCAAATAGTTATTCTTCATACATTCAACTAATGACTGAATGCTTTCTTACTGGATGGTTGCATGTATACCAAATAGTTATTCTTCATACATTCAACTAATGACTTCTCAACGCCATGGAGAACGACTGAGACATGGTCCACCATTTCTCGACAGATATATATGAAGCCACTTACGGGCAATAGCACAGCAAGTTTAAAACGAAATTTTGCCGGGCATTTGGGTGATTGGTTAGAACAAATTGCGACAAAATGGAGGTAAATTGGATTGATTTCGCTTATAAGCATAAACACAACAAAATGTAATATTTTGGCGTAAAAAGGTGTACATCACCACCAAAGGTAGATAAAAGCCCTGTGCCCATGCGGTTTGGAGCCTGCCTAAACGAAACCCATTTCAATTTTAGTTCAAGTTGACTGCCACCGCTCCTCTGGTTTCACCTTTTTTGACTCATTTCCCGCAGTTTTGCCCTCTTTTAGCTCTGCTTCATCCGTTATTTCCGAATCATAACGGTCTGAACATGCTTCAATTTTGTATATTCACCGAAAGCTGGATTGCAAATACTTAGTAGGTTTTCCCATTCTCAATATCCGGTGTATTTGAATCATGCTTATTTGGGCATGGCTTAATCTGCGTCAAATAATATGATCGTATGACAGCTCTATTTCGGTGCACCAGCACACATCCACAAAGTGGTCAATCCCATTCCAGGAAAAAATAATTTGTTAATGGTCGTTTGTTTTATATATGAACTGCACTGGCTCTTGCGCAAAGAAATGTTTTCAACCAGGTGGTTACAGAACCCTCTCCAGTCAGCTAATAAGCCAAAAAGAGAGATCAGCAATCACCTCATCAACCACCATTTAGTTGGCAAAGATAGTTGTCATGCACTCCGCAACCGAGGTTAGTGAGTCTGAGTGGCTTTCCGACAATTGAAGATACTGTGATATCACTTTTCTGTGCTTCTCGCTGGCGAGGGATGTATCATTGCTAACATCTAAATGCGCGTATTTTATCGTTGTTCCTACTGTAGTCGATTTTAGGCACGACAAATGCTTTGGACACCTTAGAGATGACGAAATCTAGGAAATATGTTGAAATGATTGGCAAGTATAAGTCCTGGTACAGTGCATAACGAACCTGATTAGGGGGTTCGGCAAGGAGCTAGTAACATAAGTGCCAGTGGGATCGATTTCACGGAGTGTCTTGCGGGGTCTGACCCGCGACCCCAATGATTCATATTCATCATCCAATATTTGCGCACGCGCTATTTCGTTGCTTGCTTGCCGCAGTCGGCTACTTAATTCCATGTTACTGAGACAATAGTGATCAAACATCCAAACATGCGTAATATTCCTGAGCAAAATAGGTTCATGGGATTGTATTCATACGGTAGATAGCTTTCGTGTGTTTGGTTTCTGGCGCCATAAGTGACGGTAACTGGCGAACGGCGCTGGCGCTACATTTTAGTATAATTGTGGCCTGTGTAGTTGCTATGTTTTGTGTACTGATCGGTAGACTGACATTTTTCTGACTGCACTCAATAAATGACATTGAGGTTGCATCATCCGCAAAATGACCGAAGTTTCAAGGGAAGAAACCATGCTGAAATATGAGTACGTCTCCGATGCCCTGTATTGAATACTTTTTGCGGAGAAAAGTCGCCATATGCCAAAACGCCTTCATCCGCGCACTTCCACCTCGGACGTTACAGAAAAGCTGATTGATCTGATCCTGCTTCTGCTCGGTATGTTCCCCCCAAAAGCCATTGATACTGTTTCTCTGCTTTTACGGGTTTTGGTGTGACCACGTGAACATCGGATAATGCTCACTATTCAACACAATGTCTGTTTCCACGATATCATCAGTACCCACAAACCACGTCAGCTATTCTGCTATTCTGACTGTAATATTATGCTCATGCCTGATGGCTGACAATAGACCCACCGATTGAGAATAAACATTATTATTATCATTATATCATTAGTTAGCTTCACGCCCCCGTGATGGTGCAATATTGTGTGACATTTGATGTAAAGCTCTGATGAAATTTGACATTTTAGATTTACCCTATATGACTGTGACATGTGTACATGGCTTGCCGGGAATTATGGTACTGAAGGGCAAGAAGAAGATTATACTTTGTGGAAAGTTGGAAATGTTCAGAAGAGTAAGTTTAAGGAAACTCCGAGGCTCGCTTAAAGACAAATGCCACTAAGCTACACCAGCGGCGTCACTCAAGACATAAGCGGATGCCGTCTGTGTGCCCTTAACCGATTCAAAAGCCTGCGGGGTACATTCGGAATTGCGTTTTGCGTACCGAAGCATTGCGTCGCGATATGAGAAATCCGGCGGTCATTCTGAGACATAAAGCCAGCATGGTTAAGATCAGCGGTTTTGGCACTCTTGTTCATGGGCATGAAAACCAGTTAAACGTAGATGCACACACAATCAGCCCGGTGTGAAATATGTACAAACAGCCAAGATGCTTGGGTTCCTGTGGGGTCTCTGAACATCGCTGCGCAAGCTCAGCTAGCTCAGAAGAACAACAGCGCTTCAGAGATGGTCATAGAGACAGATGAAAGGCATAAGTACTAGGGCATCTTCAACCACGATTTCACAGCAAATATTAAGTCCACAGATAATGCCACCTTTTCGTACCTAGCAGTCTCCATACACAAACTTTGGCTTGCTGTACTATGGAGGATCGCGTAGGTCTATTTTTGCTGACTAGCTTGATGTTTTTTCCCGTCGAAATTCAGTTTTCGAAATATTTTGGTCCCACCATGCCCATTTATTTAAAAATATACTGGGATTTAGTTGCAGTTTTATAAAGAGAGCCCCAGGCATCTTGATCTGGGCCTCAAGTTAGATAATTTTGTATTAAGGGGCGACAATGACTATTCAAAAATTCACCAACCTTGGAGTACGCGCTGGGAGGAACCGAAACAAAAATTTCTGGCGTGCGATAGCCATATTTGGTTCCTTCCAGCCACGTTCGCTGCCATCCGAGGATAAAACTTGTAATGCGTTACTGTTGCCATTCTATAAATCCTAATCTTGTTTGCTGCTCTGCCCAATATGATATGTCGACGAACGCTAGCTTGGAATGGCCTGTAACACGGGGAGCGTGGAATTGTTGCGGCCACAGAATTCTCAACAGGGTAGCGCCAGAATCTTCGTAATGAAATAAGAAGCGTCAGGCGTTTCTGACGCACAGATCTTGATGGAAGGCCACACCATGTTCTGAGCTGGCTCGGAAAAACGGCATGTAATGTTGCTCTATAGCTACATACGGCCCTCCAACCGCTATTTTTTCAGAGATCACTCCTGCATATTTTTGTGATACATTATACATTCAAATCGTACTGCATGAGAACAGTTCACTTCTTATCGGCCTAGCCTACAGTTGTCCCACAAAACCACCTTTTCCTCTCCTACATGTAGTGAGTGAAACATCTCTTGTCTGTAAATAACTTCAAAGATTTTCAACCCCAGCGCGTCGTGTCTAGGAGACATACAGCACAAGCACAGAGAAAAACTTATTCAATAGAAGGCAGCTAACATCCTTGCTTGGCTTAGTTATCCCAGGAAACGCTTTGTTGATCAAGTGTTAATTAGAGCTCTACCGGGACATTGTAGCTACCGTGTGCTGAAGTTTAATTTCATCCGCATCTTGGCCGGAAACACAGAAACTCAAACGCGGATGCGAGAAGTCTGCCACAAGAAATTCAATTCCCTGGCTGGCTTAGAATGTAGGAAGCTTCATTAGAGGTGATATACAGGACCATTTCCGAAAAAAACGATTCAAAGTTTTCTCTGGACAATGTCCCGACTATTCATTAGGATGGTAATTGCATGTAGGTAAGGGGAACTGGCATTTCCTATGATGCGGAACTGCTTAAAATCATAAATCCGCCGATGAAGAATACGAAGAATGCAGTGGTATTAAACCTCAAACCGGAATACAAAAATGTACCATTCAAGTACGTGGGTCACCGGCGCAGAAAAACCCGACGGCGTCTTTCTTGAGGGACAAAACTGGAAATCCGTGAGTGACCAGAAAGTGGTATCCGCAGCACACCGCAAACGCTATGTATATCTGCATTCTGCTGATATCACGTCAAATGTTGGCAAGCGGCTACCAGCAGCCTTCAACCAGCTCGGTCTTCACGAGAGATGTTGGTCAGACTTTGAAGCCACAGGTCTAATAGCCTCACTAGCCTTACATGAGGTCTGATGGAACGAGTCCTGAAGCAAATCCTCGTATAATAACTCATTACCAACAAATTCATATTTAATGCGCAACACGAATTCCTCGAAAACCATCCTTACGAAGATGGTAAATTTATGGACACCGTAACCCAGGCCAAATACGAAAGACTCGTATCAGATGCCATATTTCTCAACTCATCAAAAGCATTCGATCGGGTCCTACACGATCCGCCACTTCACAAGTGCGAGCCTTGTGGAGTTGTGGAGGAATCTTACACTTGATTATGGCGTTCCTCTCCGATAGAAAATTTCACGCTATAACGTCGCCCGTCTCCACTTTAACTCAGCTCTGAGCACCATGGTTTTGACTACCTCAATGACCTTACAAATACCCTTTCAAGCCCATTTCAGCCTTTTCATATGACTTGAAATCCTGGAGTTTCAGAGCCAGCGCCATCCAAATGGACCAAGAGACATTACGGGGGTGGATACCAAAAAGTGTTTAGTAATCTCGCTCTCTTCAAACTGGCCCTTCGTACTGGGCCATCAATGATATGCTAGCGTAGCGACCCAGTCACCCACATACTTGACTGTTCAACTCACGAGGCTTGTCTTTTTTCTCATACGCACAAACACGTCGCATTAAGCTGATACAGCGGACATCGATTGCTGCACCGCCTAGTCAGCGTAGCAACCACTCATTTGCCGACGCGCCCACATACACTCACTGGGACCTACATAAAGGCAAACCGAACCCAGCCAAGACACACAGACTCGCGCGCACGCAGGGAGCAGGACGTCAACCTCTCCACAAGTCCACGGACAATCATGGAACACGTGTAGCAGCAAAACTGCGGAGAAAACACGTTACCGCCGTCAGGACTTCCACCAAGGAAATCTCACATACGATAAGTTCCTTTTTGACTTGCTCCCATTTCGCATCGCATTCATTTTCATACGTGTCGCAGCCATATTAAAAACTTCTATTAGTGCACATTCACCTTCTGATTTGTATTATGGCTATCGCCACCTGTGCACTAATACTAGAAAGGCGTTCTCTGTTCTGCGGATGATTCGGTGCACCTTTCACTGTATTACTTGCAAGGATTTCCAGAAAATCTACAGCATCAACATGAGACGGCTTCCTGAATATACCAACGAAATTTTCTGCTCAGGGCTAAAATGGATAACCCTCGTTGAAAGTGTCTAACAAGTTGCCGCGGGAATGGTTGTCGATTTTTCATTCATTTATTATGAAAATGTCTCTAGGGGAACATAAACTCCTTCACCTGGAGTGTCGCTGCATTCAGGGTGATCTGGTAATTACTTATGCCCTGGTTGAAAAAGTTTTGGTGGACGGTTTTTCAACGCTCACCGAACTGTTGCATAGCAGGAACTTGGTGAGGTTTTCAAGCACTGAGAGGGTACTTTTTCTCATTCTAGATAGTTGGTGCGTGGAATAACTACCCTCCAACTGTTGCTCACGCGTCATCGATTCAAAATTTATTTCGTGTTTGTGACCATGTCTGTACTGCATGAAACTGTACTAGTGCGCGTTTTGGTAGTTCTTCGTATTCAAACGAAAAACGGTTGTTATTGAAAAAATACGTAATGTTATAATGGAAGCAAAAGAAAGATACAAAACATCACACTAAACCCTTCTGATCTTTCAGGTGAGCGACAAACAAGAACCGGGAAATTTGTGAGAAAACCCTGTAACGCATTTGAAACCCGACTGTACCTGATTGTATTGCCTATCATATGACATTATGTGTGCCTCTCCCTCCCTCTCTTCCCCTATTACAGGTACCACGGACGAGGCACCACGGGCCCTGGACAGGGAAGAGTATTCCTCTTGTACACCCCCCTAACTGACCTTGACCCAACCTGGTACACTCTGTTCTTCCGGTTTCGGTTCGCGTTAATACACGTGCGTCGTTGCTACACTCCGGTCTTCTTCCCTGTACCACCCGACCTGTGCGCATGTGTGCTGTGTATACTGTGTGGATTAATTAATACCAGTCCGTATATCTGCACATTTCAGAACCGACGTGTGCCGTCCTCTCGAACGTCGAATACCGCTGACTTCCTGACATCCCACGCTACACCCCCTGTCCTGCGAATCAAGGCTCTCAGTATTCGCACAATATAATTAATGTAATTTTCCGCCAGAGGTATTATTGCCTCAGTGGAAACTGGAATTGGGTGAGCTGCAAAAGTATGAGCGTAGGTTAAGATGTTTTTGATTTGAGCACATACGCAACAAAGTGCAACATTTCAGTGCAAAAAGTTTTACTCTACACATAAAGGTTTTTTAGCTAAGAGCATTGTACGGCTAATGGGCCCCATGAGTCAATCTGTGAATCCCTGGGAGGCCAGAATGGGTAGAGTTTTAATGGCCCCTATTCGACCAATCAGAGTAGACCTGTGCTCCGTACTTGCATCCCTCCGGCTGATGTGATATGGGGTTATAAAATGTGGTCCGTGTTCGAGCGTTTGCATGGTAAGCTTCGTCATATTTCTCCAACCTGTTACTTGAAAAACTGTTCTGCTACAAGGCAGGGAGTTCGTTGCGTGGGTTTGAGCGAAAAATTTAGTAAATATTCGCTTCTTACTAGTGATTATTATCAACTTGTGAACCCGAAAACGATCGACAGTGATGTCTGTGTAGTTCAGCCCATGTATGCATGGGGGAATGATGGCAATGAGGTTCACGTGCCTCCAAGGCTCTTCAGCATCAGGGGGAGGCCAGTTAGTACAACGCAGCCATTGCATCTAAACCTATTACTGCTAAGAGACAACTGGCTATCCTTTCGAAAGACACATTATGGAAGCATTCTAAGTCCAGAGTAAACAGAACTTCAAATCGTATTCCTGATGAACAGAAGCGACTTACATGTCAATTGAAACCTGCTATTGTGGTTCGTTGGTTCTCCGTACACCTTGTGTGGAACATGTCTTTCGATGAGTCAGATTGCACAACGAACAAAGGGCTTTCATTATTTTGACTGGTTCCAGATTTCATAAGAGTATAAATTCGGACATTGTCCTTAACTGGGTGCGCGGAGTCCATTTGTTTACAGATATCCAGCGGAGCACTGAGGCCTCAGTTATTGAACTGGAGTCTACACCAGCATCAGCTCACGTGGCTTGCACAACTGCTGGATCACCCGAAATTCGTGTTCGATAGCTTAGGGACATTGCGCTATGTGGTGTGCGTAACTACTGGTGATGTACAAACTTGCTTACTGGGCTTCGACTCATTGGATTTCTTTCTGTTTTCTATTCACTGAAATTGTATTGAATCCCTACATTCGGGGATCCCCGAATGTGGACAGTGGTTCGATCCACTGTCCATAGCATGCATACTAACATTATCACAATAGCTGTACTTGGATCTTGCAGTAGAGTTTCATGGATGCAGCAGATGCCAACCGCTAAACTATCTAGGATACGCACTAGGCCGGCATATTGATTGAACCTCCTACTCGTTCGCATATTCAACATTGCAATAAAAACGGAAGTTCGAGGCTAGAATAACATGCGGAGCAGTGGATGCAGTCAGTGGCATCTGATCCATCGATTCCCTAGGGTTCGTGCTCACATCACTCGGTCGAACAGTTGTCCTGCTGCCCTGGCGCCTTTATTCTGGTGAGTTCAAACCAAAGAATTTTCTTCTTATCGGAGCTCATCAGCAGTGCATGCACCTGCTCATCAGGTTCCAAATTGTCTGTGGCGCTACCTGACGGTGAAGTCCTGACAGGCGGCCCAGTCGATCTACACAGCCAGGATAGTTGTTGGGTCGTCGTTCTAGGCGTCGGGCATCCCAATCACATTGGCCAATTGTGAATATATTCGCCTGTCCAAACGTACAGATTCAGATACGGCCAGTGACTACTTATTGAGTAGTAACACTCCTGATTGCAGTGTCAGTTGTCCAGAGTGAAAACCCGGGTACGGCCAAGTATACACGATGCTGATTAGCTCCAATAAGAGCAAAACTCCAGTGCTTCACCCTTTGGTGTTGGCACACAAGAATAATTGCACCAGGACAGAAGAAAGATTATTCAAGTGAGATTGATGTAAGTATGAATTCCGAAAATCCTGAAACCACCTACAACTGATTCCGTAGGAGGTTGATTGACATTTTTATTTTTTATTTTTTTTTATTATTTTTGATTGACGTATTTGCAGGCGGTGGAGTAAAACGTGGGTGCCTTCTCCCACCCTTTCATCAGAACTTCGGTATTGATGCACTGCTTGGAACTCCTCTGCCCGTCCCCAAAATCTCAGTTTGAAGTAACCCATGAGAGTCCGTTCACAGAGACCGAACGGACTCTTACTCTCCTTGACCGGGTCAGGAAAAAGTCGTTCTGCTGTAGCACCCCTTCGGTGCCTAGCTGCCATGGCACCCGAAGGTTGCGCTAGGGCTGGGATAGTCCCAGGTTGCCCAAGCCTAGACAGGAGAAGTCGAGAGGCAGAGGTCGGGTTCGAACCGTGAAACTTCCGGTCAGCAAATTTGTGCTCTAACCACTTGGACCATCTCGCCGGGTCAGGTAAAGGGGCAAACCAACCTGAGTAATTCTGCTGCACGGTTTGGTATTCGTTTCACGCGTGCGAAATTCAAACTTTTGCCGCAAGACGATGAGGTGAAACCCAAACTTCATGTTTTCGGACCAACCAATCGACGTGGTAAATAAATCCACTTAACCCAGCAGTTGTCTAAGTTCCGACAGACTGATTTGATTGATCGAATCCGGGAAGCCAAGACAGATTTTGCCCATCTCCGACACCTATGACGCTGGCTTGGCATCATTTCATCCGTCACGAACAAAGTATATGCGCGGCGGTATGACCCATACAGTTCTGTGAATCAGAAACGCGATGGCTGTTTTGGGGATATCGGGTGAACAGTACTGAGAAACGCCATATTGTTTTAGGAGGAAGGAACTCTAACGATCGACGAGCTACTCGTGCTTCGTAGTTTACGCATATCAAATGATCGTTTACCTCGCAACCCCTTCCTTCAGCCCTGTGGTGAGTGGAAACGATCGAGGCAAACAGTCAATTATGTGTCAACAAAGTATGGAAACATTAAACGATAAACTCAGTTTGATAACGTTTGCTCCCTTGGATCGGAATCCTGGGTTACGACTCATGTTTAGTTACCGATACTGTCAGGTTTGGTTCAGGCACGCAGTTTGTGGTTCTTCAGCTCCAAATATTTGTCCTCAGTGCGTCGCTGTCTGCTTTTCTTTACTCCATTAGGCAACTGGACTTGTTCAACCTCAATGGGTTGGTCGGGTCATCGCCTTAATTGTGTGACTGCACCTTCTCTTCTAGTTTTCGTGATTCTTGGTATCCAAGAGTGAAACCGTACTGTTCTCTGTGGTAGGAGTGCGAGGACCGTAAGATATCTCCTTCGGACGATCAAGTGTTTTCTTATTTTTGGGAGAAAGAATGCTTCTTTCCCACAGAAGATGGACGAGTTAGTATACATCGGGCTTAAGACTTGTGATTCGATGCCCAACAGCCAATTGTGGCTACAGGCGCATTATCCAACACGACTAAAGCACCGAATAGCCTACCGTCTGTAAAAAAGAATTCGGTGGTTGCCGTTGCGTTCAGATCCAATTATAAATTACGACCTGCGTCCTCCTTCTGGGCAATTGCCCCACAAGCAAGTGCAATAGACTTGAATCTTTGGCTTCTGCTATTGTCCCCCGTCGCTCCTGCTCACCTGCTCTCATCGGTTGCAAGCAAATTCCCTTGCAACCTGAGGAAGCGTAAGCAACATCTGTCTACGCAGTGTAGCAGCAGCGGCTAATCTTCTTAACTTATCAACCATGCTGATAAGGTCGCTTTCGTTTGTAGCTGTGCAGGTTCAGCGTCGATCCCTAGCTGTCTGCCCAACAAAAGACCTAAACATGCAATACTGCCGTCAAGTGATCGTCCCGGCGTATCAGCACTGTATTCCCTTTTTGTTTATCCAATAGGTCAAAACAAAATAAAAATCATTAAGCTTTAGCACCCTTTCGATACCTAGCTGCCATGCCACACGCACAGAAGAACCTGCCATGGCAGTACAACCGAACGCGAACCAAAGTAGCTCAGTCTACTCAGGGCTTACTCTCCGGATATCAGGTAACCTAGAATAAGATTTAACACCCTTTCGGTGTCAAGATGCCATGTCACGCGAAGGGAGCACGAGACTTAGGATACTTTTAGGTTGGCCAAGCCTAGACAGAGGAAGTCGAGAGGTATAGGTCGGGTTTAAATCACAGGCTTTTCGGTCAGTTAATTCGCGCTCTAACCATTGAGCTATTTCGCCCCTCCTCCCTAGAACCAGCGCCTTGTGGTCAAAATGGCTGAAGACTGCGTAGTAATGCCGACCGAATCTGTCAGAATCTGTAACCAACGACTCCAAACCCGGAATTTTCCATATCTGCGGGCGCCCTGACGAATTGCGGCAGCGGTAGTGTCAAGGACATTTTTGTGGAGGTCTTTCGGGACTCCGGATTGCGAAGTACGCAATTATCACTATTCTTATTGGTGATTTGAATGCTCATTTAGAGGGATTAGCATGAAAGGGAGCCGTTTCGATTGAAAATTTAGTTTGAATGCCTTCAGAAGCAACGGCGGCAATCGCTTCATAAAGCTGTGCTCTGATTATCATCTGTTTGTCGCAATTGCATGTTTTCAGCGCAAACGTGAACATTGTATTACCTAGTGCCCTTTCAGACGTGACTATTGTAGGACTCGAATTGCTCACAGCAATAAGGTACTGACGGCGATATTGTGTTCGGGAATATCACCCGTGTATGAATACCAGTACTTGGCTTGATTATCTTGGTTGTTGCTAATTTGTGTCTTTTCCTGGTGACATTCACCACTGGGGTTTTCAATACCTGCAAGATTCGGTCGTCTTCATCGGCTCTCTAGGCGAAACAAACCTGGCTGCCAAATGAAGAATTTAGGAAGGCACTGCATTCTACATTGAACTGTGCGCATCCCGGGACAGGACTATTACTCAATTCCTGTTGGGTCTCATGGAGACCCATTTCCATTTTTAGGCTAGGAAGGTGGTCACACTGACCACAGCACGATTCAGCGAGATCTCTTAAACTATGCCTGACCCTGAGTTTAAAGAGTGACAGGAAAAAATGATAGCTAAGAAGAGCCTGAGAGTGGAAGGGATAGCAGCAAATACAAGCAATCGGGCTATCTCCAAAATTCCCCGTAACACCGAGCCAAGAAAGCTGCTGGTCAGTGAATTCGCAGAGGCTCAAAAGTCAATCCTAAGTCACGCCGCCTGCCTTGGTAGGTAGAACACTCCTAAGAACAACTTAGCTGGCCTGAGGTACCTAGCATAATAATCACCACCAGCTTCAGTGGTACGTGAACTGCTCGGTTCCATCAGAGTGTGATGTCCAAAACTAAAACTTTTCAAGCGAAACAAAGCACCTGGTCCTGACTGAATTTCGCGTGCCCTGTTTTACGATGGAGATCTCATTCACAGTTCGACAAAGTTCTTGCACAACATTCGAAAGACGAATACTGCGCCAGAAAAGTTAATGTTCCTATATCTCAAAAAAGCTTCCGCCTTGAATGTGGGACCCATTGGGTTATCTGTTTAGTCATCGTTGCTTCTAAGTTGCCCACTGGTACTATCTTGCGCAGACTTACACTCGCAAGAGGCGGAGTCGTGAAATCCCAGCACAAGTTCGTTCGGGTTTCAGATGCATTGACCACATCTTTACCTTACGACAACTCGAATACTTCGACACATATTGCGGATCAACATTTGTCTCCTCAGATCCGAAGGCAGTGTTGGATTTTGTCGGGCGGCGATGTCTTTCCATCAAAAGTATGCCAGACATTTTTATTACACTTCTTCAATCGTTATATTGCACCATCCGTGGCCACATGAAAGTCTCCGGAAAGAGTTCTGAATTCATCACTAAAAAGTGAGGACATCACCTATCCTCATCAACTTCGTGATTGAAATAATTAACGAAGACACATTGGCAATGCCTCCCACGGTACGCGTGGGACTTCTTCCCGGGGGAGAATTTAAAGACTTGGAGTATGCGGATGATAGTTCACCATTCGGTTCAGATTTCTTTCAGATACAAAATATATACAAAATGTAAATAAGGTTACAGTGTGTTTTGGTGTGCACTTCGCACCCTTGGAGGACAAAGTTCCCTTACAAGACTGGGTGAGTGGATCACAAAGACCAGCATTAGCCTCAAAACCACTAGAAACTGAACAGGTTTACCTGTCTAGGCGGCTCTCACGTCGAAGGTTAGCATTACTGACGGTTGGATGCCAGAATCGCCAAAGCCTCTTCTGTTTCCTTTGAACTCAGATACCTCTGGGGTCGACGTGACATTACGTCGTAGAAGAAAGGCAGAGTCTACAACTCGACAATGCATCATGTTGCTTTACGATTGTGCAGCCTAGACACTGCGATGAAGACAAAAGAAAATCGTCCTCGACCGTTGGTGCCCTGGAACCATTGCATGTGTATCCCCTGTTTGAATCTATGCCTTATGCACCATAGATAATCGGACTAACAGTGTTGAATTGAGGCGAATGGCTTTTAGCAACAAATCAAGTGTTTGTCCAGTTGCTGAGTTGTTTTGGCTGTACCAGCTTTGCTGGCTTGGCCGTGTGCTACGTATACCAGACAGTCAATTACCTAACCCTATCCTGCTTGCTGACAGGTTCGGACTGGAAGTTACCACATGGCTGACAGCGCACCATCTGGAGATGGAAATGAAAAACATAAAGGTTCTTGACGGCACTGATGAATGTCGTCTGCGAGGTCGGGATATAATAGATCCACCAAGTCAGTGGTTAAGGACACGCACCAACACTGCGACGTCACGCAACCAGTGGCGGTGTCGCACCTGTTTTGGTGTTCTTGACCATTTACCCGCTGTTCTGTTTTTTTTTGTATTTTGCTTTTCTGTGCCCCCACTTTCCTACATTACCCACTGCCGTAATCTGTGGTGATCCGAACCACCGTACATACATACATGGTTCACGGTTGTCAAGCTGAACTTATTCTTCATTTTTCTGTAACCGTATCAACAGCAGGCGAAAGCAACATAGCATTTTTATGTTAGCAACTGATTAACGGAACCGAAGAGACTGATTTGACTATCATGTCAACCACAGGAAAGACGTAACAATATCCAAAGTTTGGAGTGGAGTATTCGGGAGACAGCATATGCCTTCATGTAGCTCCATGTTGACAATAAGGTTGACGTCAAAAACCAAAGTTCTTTAAATGTAGATGGCTTGGCCTCCTGCACTGTACGTAGCATGCATCACAGTGCTTTGTCCTTTTTTCGGGAGATTTGGTTCCTAGTAAGATAATATAATCAATGGTGTGCTGTAGGTCGATGGCGAGGAGCTAACTGTAGTTCTGGTGAGCCTAAGCTTGATAACTGCGTTTGGGCCGCACATCTCTTTGGATAATGCACCAAAACTTCGCCTCACGTGTCATTTAAATAGTTATCCGCTTTTAGTTGGTGGGTTTGGGGACTCATCTTTCGTGTTTTACCGCTTTTACTTGACTGCGCACCGAAAGACGTTTAATTCAAACGGATCAGATTTACCTTTTATAACATTACCTATCCTATTTTTTTCAGTTCTCCGTAGTTCCTGTACATACACCTAACACTAGCTGCCAGAAGCAATTCTGCCGATTGCCGTACCCCCTTTCCTGCATCAGACCGTATCAAACATGCTACCCGAAAGTGACTTTGACCAAAGTTCTGTATCCACTGTTTTACCGGAAACATTTCTTCCAACTCCTCATCGCAGACCTTACGTTACTGTCACAATCCTGATTATCGTGAATTTGTTGAATTACATGGATCGCTTCACAATAGCTGGTAATGTTTCCGTTTTTCCCGCCCTGTTATCTATTTGCCATTAAGGCATACCTAATTTTGTCCAACAATACTACTCAATCAATGATGAGCAACTTGGGCTTTTACAAACAGTATTTTTCATATCGTACACACTTCTCAGTCCAATTGCTGGCTATTTGGGTGACCGGTGGCACAGAAAGTACATCATGCTCATGGGCCTTGTGTTGTGGATTGTCGTCACTCTAGCCAGTTCTTTTGTCCCTCCTGAGGTATGTTTGTCCGTAATTGATGTGAATAATGTCTATTTTCTTTATAGCTTTTTCGGGTGTTTCTCTTCACGCGGTGCCTAGTCGGAATCGGGGAAGCAAGCTATTCTACGATAGCCCCTACAATAATTTCAGATCTGTTTGTTGGTAGTGCGCGAACAAAAGCACTGGGATTCTTTTATTTTGCCGTACCTGTAGGAAGGTATGTTAGTTTTGTGTCGTTAAGTTGCGCAACTTAATTCCCATGTTCGGATTTCGTAATTGTATATTTTTGCTCAATACAAGGTAGCTGAAGTGGCTTTCATGATATGTGCTTAACTTGAAGTGCTGAAATACTTCTGAGATACCTAAAACATGGAAGCACGGGATTTCAAATTTGATGGTCTTCCCGACCTTTTTCGTGGAAACGCTCTTGGAACAGTCATTTTCTTTCTGCACTGTGACGTGACAGCAAAATACAACGGAACGATGATCCAAAGGCGTTCATAATTTAGGGCCAAGTTCGCATTGCGTGCCCACTTGATAACTGGGTTATACAAGTGTGGGCGCTTTCCAGGGTAGATTTCGGCGTGGCTCACAACGCGCATGCATTAGGTGTCACGTTCCAGCGTCCAGTGATCAACGTTAAACAAATATACCAGAATGTATAGCGGTTATAGTGAAATACAGTCATTGTCGAAACGTTTTCAACAACCTTCAAGAGAAACGGTTTTATTCATCTGATAAATATCCGTAGCCATTTGTCTACTTGTCCCATTCCTCTATCCTAACTATGTTGATCGCCATGAACTATGGCGTTGCCTGGCAACCAAGGGTCTACTTCCAAACAGTTCATCCATGGCCAACGCTTGTGGACCCGTACGGGTATACAGCAAGATTTCGTCTCTCCTCCTCCATCTCCTCTCACCCTTTCCGTAGAACTTTGTTATTGACGCATTACTTGGCACTCCTCTGCCCTTCCCCAAAATCTCAGTTTGAAGTAACCCATGAGCGTCCGCTCACAGACACTTAGCGGACTCAGACGATGTTGCTCTTCTTGACCCGGATCAAGTAATGATACCAACCAACTTAAATAACCTAAGTAATTCTGCTACGCCTTTCATGCGTGCAAAATTCAAATTGCTGCCACAAGACTGGGTGAGGTGAAACCCAAACTTCATGTTTTCGGACCAACCAATCAGCGTGGTAAATAAACCCACTCAACTGAGCAGTTGTCTAAGTTCCGACAGACTGATTTGATTGATGGAATCCGGGAAGCCGGGACAGATTTTGCCAATCTGCGATACCTATGACGCTGGCGTGGCGTCACTTCATCCGTCACAAACAAGGTATACGCGGCGGTGCTGTGACCCATACAGTTCTGTGAATCAGAAACGCGATGGCTGTTTTGGGGATATCGGGTGAACAGTACTGAGAAACGCCATATTGTTTTAGGAGGAAGGAACTCTAACGATCGACGAGCTACTCGTGCTTCGTAGTTTACGCATATCAAATGATCGTTTACCTCGCAACCCCTTCCTTCAGCCCTGTGGTGAGTGGAAACGATCGAGGCAAACAGTCAATTATGTGTCAACAAAGTATGGAAACATTAAACGATAAACTCAGTTTTGATAACGTTTCTCCCTTGGATCGGAATCCTGGGTTACGACTCATGATTAGTTACTGATAGTGTCGGAAATGGTTTAGCTCGAGATACTCCACCTCGTAGCTCTTTTGCATTGCGTTGCTTCGGGGATGGCGAATCGCCAACCAACTGATTATTCATCGCCTATTGTAACTGTACCACTTGGTGCTCTTATGTTAAAATCGACACCGTTAGGTTCCCAACCGCGACTGGATTTCGCGAATGTAGAACGGTCGGTTACGTTTTTTCGCTGTCGATGCTGTCCACTGGCGGTATACCATTGCTCAGGATACCCGGGTATTCCCTTAATTCATCTCTACTATACTGTTCGAAATATACCGGGTCGCTGTACGAATGTGAAAGCGCTGCATGCAATAGTGGCAGAATGCTGAGCAGGAGGTTAACCTACATTCGTTAAATTTCATCCCAAAAGTCCACACTCGGAGCCCGAATTTCCGCCTTACATCGAAAGTGAGTTTCGAACTCATGTTAATTCTTTTTAGACTCTCGCAGTCTGGTCCTACGATGTGATTTGACCCGCAGATCAATTTCGAGGCACAAGTCTGATTTGAGGTATTTATTGGCCAATGGATTCCATCATTCGCAGTGGTTGACATTCACTGTGGTGACATAACTAACGACGATCAACAACGGTACTACGTAAGCAACCTCTGAGGAAAGCAGTGTCACAGGGTAGACACGAGTTTTATTATCAGTAATCAGTGCGAGTCCTGGCTGGTCGTTATATTTTCTCACCGCACGCCATCATCCTCGAATTCCTATGCACATAGAAAAATTGAGAATGATCTACTATGATCGGATCGATTGACATTGTGTATTCGACAACTTTGC
This sequence comes from Opisthorchis viverrini, assembly GCF_000715545.1. Taxonomy (NCBI): domain Eukaryota; kingdom Metazoa; phylum Platyhelminthes; class Trematoda; order Opisthorchiida; family Opisthorchiidae; genus Opisthorchis; species Opisthorchis viverrini. The sequence continues at coordinate 7,912,969 of NW_008751657.1, read as the reverse complement.
GACCGTTGGATTCATTGCTCCTTTCATTTCGTTTGATGGCTCGTTGGAAACAAGGATGTTATCTCATAAAGCAGTACGTGATTCTCAGCCGGCGCATTGTCTCCCCCCTCATCCATGTTTGTGATGCACAAGCCTACAGAACTGCATTGGGTTTATATACGTATACTCTGCATCCGCAGTTATTGAAGACGAATGAAATTGTAATATTCGGTGTCTTGTGTCTTTTCCGTATTTCCTAGTTACCCTCTCAAAACCATCGCACTTAGCCATGCGTGACTTTTTCGGAACTGCTAATATCAGACAAGAGATTTCTCTCCCCTAACTTTTGTTTGTTGTCTATGTGTTTCAGTGGCTTTGGCTATGTAGTGGGGTCTGCAATGGCTCGTATGTCCGGTGAGTGGCAGTGGGCGCTACGTGTAACCCCTCTGTTGGGCATCGTTTGCGTTCTGCTCCTAGTATATCTTCACCAGGATCCGCCTCGTGGGTTGGCTGAAGGGGCTCCACCGATGAGCACCACAGCTTGGTGGGTTGATTTGAAATATCTCGTCTGCAACTCGGCCTTCGTTTTGGTCAGTGGTGGCTTCACGTGCGTTTGCTTCATTCTTGGTGCGCTGACTTGGTTTGGAGTTCATTTAATCGAAATGGGCATTGACGCTGCACATGACGACCCAATGGCTTGGCGAATGTACGAGTAAGTACTCTCGGTTTGACTTCTTTTGTCACTTGACTTGTAGGATCGTATCAAGCTGTGAGGAGTAAACACCAGTCGAACCACTGATAGGTAATTTGTAACGAACCATTTGTGATGCTTTCACCAGTTTATATGAGACTAAATGGTTTTGACCTCTAGTGATTCTCATTGGGAAGTGCAAGAGTCAATTTTCAACCTTTTGCTCATATCGCCCCTTGTCACGTTCCTGCAACAGTCACTGCCTTAACACTAGAACGATGGAGAAACATTCACTACAAAAAACATGGCGTTTCGAAGATCGGCACACCGATAGGACAGAAAAAACTTCATAGCGAAAGATGTGAAGAAGTTTCGTGGAAGATAGTGAGTGAAGAACAAAGTCGAGTAGGTTGTAATGAAACATGGTTTCAACTAAGACATCGCGAGCAATATGCAGCAGGTGTGAAGCATGTGACTGTGGTCCGTAAACTGTGCAATCACATCTCGTCAGCTAAGCCGGTGAAGCAAAACCCACAAAAGTGGTCGTATGAATAAGACCGCATGCCGAATGTTACAGGTCAGGAAACTGATCAGTAGGTGACCAAATGATGATACAACTACCTGAACGTGGGGAAACTGGATGTGCATCAAGAATGGCATAGCTCATCACTTACTTAATGGTGCGGCTGATCAGCTTTGTTGGAGCTTTAAGTTGTGTGCACACTGATCAAGATATTCGGCAAATTCACCTCGGTCACTGTAATCTTTTATAGCTTCTATGATTACGACTGCGAGCGAAACAAAACAGTTCACTGGTCAGGCGAACTAGTTGTGTGCACACTGACCAAGATATTCGGCAAATTCACCTCGATCACTGTAATCGGTTATAGCTTCTATGATTACGACTGCGACTGAAACAAAACAGTTCACTGGTCAGGCGAACAGGAAGTTGTACGTAGCTGGTCACTGGTATGATCCAAATACATGTTCTCTTCACCTGTATTCCGTGTACAAAGGGCGTTCAATGTCTACATGTTGGCTCGTACTTGCTAGCGATGCCATTCAAATTCAGTATTCAAGATGTTTTGTCCCTCGAAGAGAACGTAAAAGCGATTCAGCTTAAACAGTCTGGATTCAACGAGGTTACACATGTAACCGGCTATTTTTCGGCTATTTTCATACTTGAAACTTTCATTTTAGCCATTTGTCGACCTATATAGACAATCATCGAGCTCCCAGGGTTTTCCGGATATTCTGTGGGATTAGTCATCAATCCCAGAGGAAGACACCACAATAAATAAATCGTGGGTTTGCGATTTTACCAAAAGTTTACGGTCCAGATATGGTCAACTCCCCACACATGTAATCTCCCATGATCCAACACGAAATAGTCCGAAACTACGAGCCTAAAAGTCACCCGTACAATCCTTCTGCATTTTAAGACGCAGTTGTAATATGGTGTCAGTTTGCAACGGGAACCTCTTACTCTCATGTTTACCTAAATGAGCTGAGCATCTACTTCCTGTTTATCTTGTGGTCCCTTTCGATTCGCACCCTGTTTGTACCGGGGACCACAACAGGATTATTGCCTTTATCACTGTTCAAATCACCCGATGCCACACCTACTTGCATTCTTTTGCCCGTTTACCCTTTCGGTCGTCAGTTCATCCCCTTAACCGCTCTTTTGAGCAAGTTTTGTCTCCCCTTGTGTAAGTGTGGTCAAAGTTGATTATTTTTAGTATCCTATCTTTCAGCTAACCTGACAGTTGACTGGCGTGACGTTTTATGAAGCACTGGACTTCCGAACATCGTGTTGCAGTGCAAATTTTTAGATACCAACCCCGTCCAAACCACGTTAATGACTTAGTCAGATAGCTTAAATCAGTCATTCATGAGGCGCTTATGAATGCTTTTGGTTAGTTAAACCCGGTTGATTGACCAGTTGAGTTCATCCTTAGAACCCGACGGCTACGGTAGCGTTGCTGTTCGATCGTTATTGCTACAGACTTCACTCGGCAGTCCAAAAGCTAGGAGTGCACTTTCTAACAAAGGCTTAGTGCCACTGGTGGTGTCACTTGTGTCATTTCCCCTCGTTGGTGATCAACTCAGAATGAAGAGTATTGAACAACTGGACATCATTATTGCGTGCACTATGCCACCACCGCTGAAACGCAGCAGTTCATCATTCATTTTAGTGTATGGGTTTTGGAGACGGAATTCCTCCGTATAGTTGCTCCGTTCAAAACGAATTTCGCCCTGTGAGCAGACTGCTCGCGTCACTGTGGCCCCAAAAGTTGAAATTACAATTACAGCACGAACTATACGAGTGATTTTTCTCACATTATCCAGCAGCTTCAAATGACCATGTGTGTATCGTTTCTTACTAAACAAGCACAAACTCATCATATCAGTAGTTGCAGAGGTCAAGGGATCACCTCGATGTGGGTCTATGTTACTCAGGGAAAACATTGGAAATGAACTAAACCCGCTCGACCTTAAGCGGGCAACAAGCTGGAAAAGGGCTTGACAAAGTACGGAGTATCTTTTATCCAGTTTACCAAGGCGAAGAAGGGGTAATTTTCTAAGAAGGCTAATAACTTGGTACCATACGTAAAGCGAGCTCCATAAGGTGTGTCACAATAGTGGTGCTAACGGTAGTAGCAGTGGAAGTATATTGTGTCATCTAGGTAACGTGATAGATACTGTCAATATATTGTGCACTTTTTCCCCGGTATTCATCCCCTGTTAACTTTAATTGCCTACTCTGTTGTTTTTGTTTTACAGCGTCCCGCTAATCTTTGGCATTAGCTTGTGTTTTGCCGGGATTATTGGAGTTCTGCTTGGTTCGTATCTGGGACGTCGCCTGTCGCTCATTCAACCGAACGCCGATGCATTAGTGTGCGCTGGTTCACAGTTTATTTGCGCTCCAGTCCTGTTCTTTACACTGTTATCGCCGTCCGTTAGTTTTTTCCTTTGTGTGGTAAGTTTCCTCATTCTGGTCAACGAACGTTGTTAATTGAATATACAAACCACGTTTACTGGACTGCCAGATTAATGGCAGGCACTGCCTCTGAACTCTTCGGTTCTTCCCTCAGGGAAATCGTCGCTCGTAATAAGGTGCAGCGCTTCGGTTTTTGGATGATGATTCAAACTGTTTAGACCGATGTGAATGCACCAACTGATTCCCATCTTAAGGGGAATACTTTTGTTCGTATTCACACTACTCATTTTAGTGGTCCTCTTGTCTTCAGACAATTAGTCCACACCAAACATGTCACATTTTCGCTCTTATTAGAGCTTATTAGTAGTGTATACCTGAACTTCTGACATTTAGCATGCAAAGCGAGCTAATCCCCACTACTCCATCAGTGCACGTTGAACGCATTTGAGTACCACGTTCAGACGGCCCAACGTGTTCGCACCCTCGATAATTCGATTGGTTTGCTCCATCCATTGCGTTCAGGCCTTCCTCAATCTGATGTGGCCTAGTCAGATTCGTTGCATCAGGACAGGAGGAAGACCGCTCTAATGGGAGCGATGTGAACACAAGTTCTGTATATACCTTAACTATCCAAAACTTTTTGTTGTACATACAACTACTGCTACTGCATTTCATAAACTCATTGTACGGTAATCAGCACGTTTCATTCAAGTCAGTTTTTGCAGGGTGATGGTGATTAAATAACACTGATCGTTCCACTATGGCACCATTCCGGTGCATAGCTGCTGTGCCACTTAAAGAAACCAATATGAATGGGTTGCTACCACATTGCCGAAGTCTAGACTGGATTAGCCAATACTGGCATTGAACCACGAACCTCTTGGTCAGTAGCCTCTTGCGATAATCGCTGAGCTATCCTGAGCGCAGATCACACTCCCAGTGATACACCTTAGAATGTGAACCACCTGTCAGCGCAAATAAACGACATTTTGTAGAACAATACATTTCCCGAGCTACTAGGCTCATCTTCATGATGGAACAGTATTCGAAAACTGATTTAACTCTAGGGTTAGCCAGTGTAACAATTCCTAAATTGGGACTACACTATTTTGGCCTTGGAGAAGACCAAATGGACGTGTGTGGCAAGGAATCGACTTGGATTCCCATTAGTGGTTACTGGTACCAGTTTGTGGAGGAATAGAATGGGATAAACTTCATTCACCTATCAATAGAGTGTTTGTGTGAGTGTTTGTGTCCACCCACATTGTACCTGCCTCCATAGTTGATTTGAGCAGCAGATCCCTTTCGTAAAAGTCGCTCTTGATCGATGCAGATAAGTGTTCTACGTTGCTAGTGGTCAATTTCACAGCTCGCGTTCGTCACTTCCTCATATGGAGTGTTTTGTCGTTTGATTGACGGCATATTTTTAATTGTGTTGTCTGGTTTGCTGTTTTGTGGATTTGCCTTCCAGCTAGTTTCGTTTAGCGCATTTTTTGATGACAAACCATCCCCTGTACCCGTGTAATACCCTCACTGAGTGGTCGAGTAAGCCAAACTTTAACTCATTCTTCATTGCTTATGAGGAACACGCTAATTCCTACACTAGATTTCTAATTCACCTAAAGAACGGCATGGTAAACAATCTAGGATCCATCGTCTGATTTATATGTTCGTGATAATGGATGCGTCCCAAATGAGCACTCGCGGTGAACAGTAATGAGTTTTCAAATAGGGCATCAAGATGACATTAACCTCGGAACGCAACCAACCCATTTACCATTGTTTTCCTGTTATATCCAAGGTGACCAAAAACCATGTTCCATAGGTTGTTTTCGGCGGGTTGCTTCGGGTACGAAGCTGAAGTGGTAGACAAAAGGAGACTGTCTGTGTCGCACATGCGCCGTTACCATGTATTCAAAGCTGAAACGTCCAATTTTCAGGATATTGCTACGCTTGAATTCAGTGCCACACTGCGTTGTCGGTGTTGTTTAACCCAACCTTCCATGTGACGGTAGCTCACTGAGAATTGGCTGGTCGCCTATTCGGCGTGTACATGCGCATTCGAAGACACCTAGTAGAAGTTAATCAGTGGTGTAAAGACAGTATTTTTTCCGCATGAATGCACTTCACCTGAACACGGCGAAGGCTTACAGGGCCGTCCTTAAATGGTTGACACAGTGATATGGATGGTATTAGTGGTATTTGAGCCCGGTACGTTTTGCCTTTTGTTAAACTTGTCCTGATATGCAATTTGCTTTGTGAGTAATACAGTCTACCAATGATGTTGGGACTTAATTTTCCGAGTTGTCCTTGCGAAAAACTGGAAACTTGTTCTACTGACAATCGACAGGACTGGATTAGGGCAGCCATCACCGAATCGAACTGAAACTCATGCTGTGCGAATAAAACCCAAACACAGTCAGAGAAAATCTCACGCGTGCGTCTGCGTATTATCGACTATTTCGTATTTTGTTTACCAAGAGCAGTTTCCAGATTTACTATCGCGGTTCACCACCTGATCAGTCGCCAGTCGTCACAATAATGAATTTGAAAAGAGTTGGCTTGAGAAGCCTTCTAAGAAGCATGTTCAAACATGTTATCGCTCTGAAGTGATATTTTTGCGTGCAATACTTCTGGAATCGAATTGACTCGACGGAGATCCGTAAACATCAAGTAAATTGATCATATGAGTTTTTATTGTTTTGCGCTAGTCGGTCAATTCACTGATTACTGAATTACTTCTATCCAAGGATCGACAAAAAATAAGAACCCTTCGAACACAAGACTAAATCTTTTCACATTTTGCAACTAATGTAAAGACAAATCCGCATGGGATTCATATGGACCGAAAATACAGTAAGTACGTGTGAATCGGCTTCTGGTACATAGCCCTGCGTCCAATACATTTGTTGCTTTTGTTGCATTCTGTATACAGTCACGTTTGACCTTTGGAACTACATCCTCTCTTTTTCGGCCTAGGTCCTCGTGTTTCTTGTCGATCTTCTATTGTGTCTCTGTTGGGCGTTGGTATCAGATATGACAATGGTGAGTTCCCCTTGACGGATCCCTCATGGCTCTCCATCAAATTATGTTCCCATCTTGACCATTTCAAGTGCACTCTTTTTTATAATTGTTTCCGGGTCTATGACTATCCGTTGCTACATATTCTTCAGCTTTGTTTACTTCGTAGCGGTGAAACTAGGTCATTGCCGCACCCACTTCCTTGTTTCGCGTTAGTCTCCATTTGGACGTTCATATTGCCTGTGGAGGGCATCGGTTTCGTACAGGATGTAGCCTCAAAACGATTACCGACTGTTAGTTTGATCGAAGCCATCGAATCTGGCCTCTGTGTGTTTCTTCGCCAGAAATATGCTCCAAATCTGTGGGTCTCCATTCAATAGCGAAGATGTCAGATTTTAACAAACTACCCTCCCATATGGGTTACTAAACAGAATTTTTATGAGCACAATCCATCTTTAGGGCAAACTCTTGATCATCCTATAGGAAAAGCTTTCATACCTGGTCAGTGGTTTTATGCAAAGAGGCGCAGTTTTGGTTGATTTATGGGCTCTGGTGACGGGTTCCACTTTTTAGAGTTCAGCCATCTCAGGATGGCTACCTGGAATTTACCAGACAAAGGTCATCAAGTCCATATATTGGAATTAGTCACAGTACGGAGCGGTCTATGAGTTGTCATGTTATCTTTGTCATGGCAGCGTGATCGCTAGGAACCGTCCATTCCTTGATGCATTAGCACTGCTTTCAATCGAGGAAGAACGGCTGGACAAAGTTAATCTAAAAAAAACCGTCCATTCCGACCAACCCCTCGGTCAATGGACATTGGGGCTGGGCCATTGAATGCTACACTTGAACTAGACACCAGTGCGCCAATATGGGAATCCATAAACAAGACATAGTCTGTTCGTGAAGTCTCTCCGAAACCCAGCACGCTTGTTCAACGCTGGAGATGCAGTGGTCTGAACATAGTGTGAATCAGGTCAGCACATTTATAATTGGTTACGGGATTTGTAGAATTTGTGCACACATCACTCTCGTTTGAACAGTCGTCCTTCTGTCTTGGTGCAATTATTCTGATGAGTACACACCAAAGGGAGCAGGCACTCGACGCGAGTATAACTCTTACTAGGGCTCATCAGCAGTACATCTTGGTCGTACCGGGGTTTGAACTCCGAACGCCTGAGATGCGAGGTGAGCGTATTATCACTACTCAACCAGCGCACCCTGGACGCATCTGGATTCTAATGTCTGAACAGGTGAGAACATGTTCACACTTGAGCAATGTGATTGGTTTGTCCGACACCTCGAACTACGACCCAGTTGTATTTAGAGTTGTTCTGTGTTAGGACAATCGAGCCCGTTTTGGAAAAATCAGGTGAACCTATACGTTCGGTACGGTTTAACGGCACTGTATTAACCCAGAGATGCTTGTGCCTTTTAAGCACCCAACAGCAGACATGATAGGAAACCCGATTGCTTTCAGCTGTGACCGCCACTTCAAGTAACTTAAGACGTAACGAGTGTAACTTACACCTGCGGGCGAGATGGCTCAAGTGTTTAGAGCGCGAATTTGCTGACCGGAAGGTCCGTGGTTCGAGCCCGACCTCGGCCTCTCGACTTCCCCTGTCTAGGCTTGGACAACCTGGCAGTATCCAAGCCCTCGTGCTTCCTTCGCGTGGCATGGCAGCTAGGCACCGGAAGGGTGCTACAGCTGACTGGCTAACACCTGACTAGCTAGTTTTGCGTCGCTGGACTTATGGGATCCGGAGTAGGTTACCCCAGACTAGCTAATTGCTGAACAAAATTTGTTAAATTGTCCCACTGTACCTTCATGACCGATACAGTGGTGAACTACGATGGATGCTGCACGAGACATTCGAAAACGGGCAACAGTTGGAATAAGTTGTAGCACTAGCTGGTCGCTAGTAGTTGGATGTGAGCTGTGGAATCACCAGTGGTCCCCACTGTGGGAGATACTGTATTCCCCCTGAAACCTGAAGGAATTGACGCTTGACACTGGTGCCGCTATAAAAAACAAATACCTGGTGTTAGTATTGTTGTTACTGATGAATTGCTACAGGCTTCTGTAAGTCTGTCCGTCGATCTCATTCCCTCGGGTGTACATCGGTGCAGGGGGCTTACATGCAATACCAATTTAGGCCCTGCTCAGGTATACATGTACAGCAGCTATCCTTTGAATGTCAAGTTCGATAGCCACTAGCCAACAAATTCCCTTACTTTTTGTACGATTTCCCCCCTAAAAGGGTCACCATTTTTACTTAAGATGACCAGTTTGATGGTTTGCTTTTGGCCGGTGTGTAAAATGACACATGTTGTGTTTAGTTGGACCAAACTTCACCCAGCTTACCGTGATATTCCCGCGTATCCTGTCTCTGTATGTCATCCGGGGTGAGTGTGACGACCGTGTACAGTTAAGCGAATGCAAAAACAAAACCTCAGTCATGATGGGTCTCTTTAGGCAAAGATGATGCATGTATCTTCTTGTTGATATAAAGATTACACACCGAACTGGACAAACTACTTAATGTATTCAAGGCTGAATGAAGCTTTTTAAGGGAGGACGAAGCATGTTTATGGCCTTTAATTAACGCATCAGTTACAGTACTGTTCTGGAGATGCCAATTCCCAGATGATGACATTTCTAGACCTCTAAAAACTCGATAGAAAGCACGCGTCGTTTGATCACTGCTCCCCGTCTAGTCATCAAGTCGGCAGTTTCAGCCTACTGGGGTCACTGTTGTCATCCACTCACATGATATCGCTGCTATTTTCAGTTTTTTTCACATCACACTTGGGCGTAGCTTGGCACGACATAGGACATGTGAATGGTATGGGAGCACTAAAACATGAATGTACCAAAAACCTCAACCGCCCACAGCTGTGCACATTTTACGTCATTTCAGCGCCCCAAAATATCAGGCTTGGCTAATTTACTGTGCAGGCTAGTGAGACGTTACAGGGACCCCGTTTTCTGGTTTTCCACTTCTATGCATCTTTCCAGGCCGCTAGGGTATGGACGATTGATCTAGGTGTCACTTGTGACCGGTTCGTTTACCCTCATTTGATTCCTACTCAAGTCAGTATGGGCTATCGGGGCAGAAAAACGAACCTATGCGAATTACCAATTGTTGAAAATTTAATATAGCACGTGTACAAGACCCTAAAGCTTAAAGAGTCAATCAACATTGGGGAACTAGAACTAGTTCATGTTTAAATCCATGTGCTATCGTGATATACAAAGTTTAGTATGGTTTCCTTATGTTCTCAAAGCAGAATTTTTCCTACAACTGATTAAAACAAATCTTCGATGCACTATCTTCAATGAACTACATCTGAGTTTAAGAAAACATTATAATTGTTCATAGTTGTTCGCTTTTAGGTACACCAACCTGTCCTCATGGAGGCCACTGGGTTCACAGTGGCCAGGCTCTTTGCTCACTAGAGGTGATCAATCTCAAGGAGAACCACCGTATGTGTGTATGTGCACACCACCATATCAGCCAACTACAGTTGCACAGACCTGTGCACTACAAGACGGTCAAGGTGTTCCGTAGATAACTGAATTTACCTTAGACACTTATGGATGACAAGTTAGACAGTTCCATCATGTCATCCTTCTAAAATTAACCGCCTCCCTCTTATCGGATGAAGTTTGATATCCCTCTGAAGCAGTGCGTTGTGAGATTTTGTTGCATGCCACTTTCTCTCCGTGGCTACAGCGATACCTATTCCAAACTAGAGAGCTGCTTTACGTCATGTTTTCTTCGACTGTACGATTATTTTAGAGTGTCGTTGTACCGACGAGGAGGTCAACAGCATCTGCCGTTCAAATGATCATGACTCATGCTTTGGGCGATTGCATCAGTCCGGCCATAGTGGGTGCGGTGAGTTCAGTGTGTTGTATTTTCACGCTCAGTTTCATCATTCAATGTATCATTTTGCTCAACACATCCGTATTTTCAGCACTCCATGCACCGTCCTGCCCCTGTGGCCGGACGCAGAGTATGGTGCACGCTGCTGAACTCTTTTGTCTTGCTTTTATTTTACAAGCCGAGGAATATTTGGCTATCAGTCTTTGTAATTCCACTGTGACCCAACGATCATTCACTTATATTCATGACAAAATTCATCCCCTTCTTAACGCCACTCTCCAATGACTGCTGATGTAAAGTTATGAGTAATCCGTTCACCGAATCTATCGACTATATATAGCGAAACGAAAGTTAGAGGCTTCTTTATATTATTTCACAGACTGGGACACTTTCATACAGCTATTTTACGGACTGTGGCTCAGGTTGACAGCATGTCATTCCTCTGCATAGCTCGTTGAAATAACGCTCTTCATATCTCCAAAACTTGGAGTTGCGTTTACTTTTCGAAAAACGGTAAACTCAGGTGACAGTTATTTCAAGGTATCGTCTACGGCCTTCCTGTGGCATTATACATTCTCGCTGTCTCCCGACTTATTCTTTTGTTGCCTGGGTTGCAGATTGTAATGCGTAACAGTTTCCATTCAAGGATCAACGACCTCAGCTTAATTGTAGACCACCTACAATGTGTATGGCCCTTCTCAAGTCAGCTGTCGACTAGATGCTCGCAGTGGTTTGCAAATCAGATGATAAGCAGTTATATGCTTAGTTACGTGATTCCTCTCCCTTTCACCCGTTTGTCCTCTGATTGATTGAACGTTTATGGATCCGTTTTTTCTTCCAGTGACCTCAAACCACCTTGCCATTTCTGAGCCACCAGCACGTGCGCTGTTAGATGAACCAGATTCGAACGATGTAATTCAACAGGTGTGGCCACATGACCATGGATCCGTTTTTCCTTCCAGTGACTTCAAACCACCTTGCCATTTCTAAGCCACCAGCACGTGCACTGTTAGATGAGCCAGATTCGATCGATGTAATTCAACAGGTGTGGCCACATGATTAACTGTGAATCGGACGATTCACTAACAATTAGTCCGATGCGATGGCTGGTAAAATTAGAATATCGGTATAACTTTATGTTACGTCCATGCCCAATTGCTGCAGTTGACCGAGACCACAACGGAACGATTCTATAGTTACAGACAATTGTACAGTTCAGTAACGATCAGATACTTAACCGTTGTCGCTACGGTGTCAAGAGATATCATCCTGTCCACAGATGAGTTAATGTGAAATCAACCTCCAGACAATCTCAAAGTATCGAGTTAAAAAACACGCCAGTGCGTATAAGCGAGCCTTCCAAGAATAAAGTCATTCGGATAACAGTGTGCGAATCCGACTGTGCTTTCGCTACGCCGGACCGTATCCTACTGACAACGTTGGTATTACAGTAACACGAGTTATTTATTTATCTTATGTGATAGTGGATTTGGCTGCTTTTACTGTTAATTCTGCTTTTCCACTGGGCTGTTTGTAATAAGGCATGCTGATTCGATGTTGTAAACATTATTCTGTCCGGTAAAGTTCTAAACTCCGTGCTTATGAATTGGAGCCCATTGTCGGTAAAATAAACGCCGCGAATCCCGTGTCGTCCAAAACATCTCAGGCGGTTTTTCACGAATCCGGCCGTAGTGCTGCAGTTGGTCAACTTCACCAAATCCCATGGTAGTCATTCGCTGGAAGTCGTTGCTTTTGGTTACATTCGGAGGGTTCTCGCAGCAGCATTGGCTGTTTCCTCTGTCTCCTGTCGGCCATTAGTCAGACGGTGCATTCTGAGACGTCGTCCTTGATACGACTCCTCATTCCGGGCCAGAAATAGAGGTCGCGGGCCATTTGGAAGCTACAATCGACTCCTTATACTGACTCCTTATGTTGATTCCTTATACTCGTCATATTATTTCGGAGACCACTCCGTACGCACTTTCTTACCTTCGAAGAAAACTCTGTTTTCTACTCGATACTAGTCTTAGGTGACTGGTCAACCTCTGTGACTCACATGGCGCAGTCACGTGAACACTGAATCTCTTTGATTGCATCTTTGATCTATTTCAGGTTCTCATCTAAGATGGAACTCGTATCAAAATTACTAACTAGTTAGAACTTCTTTCTCGTAAACTCTGGAAAATTTATCCCCTTTAAACACTTGGCTTGATGGAAGTTCATAGTCATGCTTTCGTGTCTTTATGACAGTCCTCTGCACTTAAAGACTGACAGTGGAAATGAGAGGTTTATGGTCCATAGTCACCACCATCTGCCACACGTTTAAATGTTGACATTTTCTAGGACAAACACGACTGCCGGCATCCTTCTCTATGCGTAGTGCTGTCCAGTTTTCCATAGGCTGCGATTTCTATAGTCTGTTGGCCCGCCTTCCTGAAGCAGCAGTGCTTTCAAAGCGCGTTGGATACTATCGTATTGAATGAACGGCTGCTTATTTGCATCGTAGTGACCTAAAAAAGTACTATGGTTGGTTGTAGATCAACAACCACCTGATCTGAAACCAGATAATGCTCTCGATCCACCACTATTCCGATATATTGCCAGGCGCTTGTCTTATCTACTCGAATACCTTTTGGTGCTCTTCATCTCATTCCTTTGGAAGCTAATCGGCTGCATCAAGTCGGCTAACTTTGGTAAAAACAACCACTGAGCTAATTGAACATGTCGTTCGGTGTGAAGACTGCTCTGGTATCATCTGGCATGGGCATGATCTAAATGCATGAGTCTTCGTATCCGAGCGCAAATCATTTGATGTTAGTAGATTTCAATGAAAAGTAAGAGGCTCGGTTTGATATTCTGGTTACTTAGAAATAGACGAATGTCTTGTTTGACAACGATTGAGAAACCAAACTACGTTGGCGTCGTGTTCTCCAGAAGTCCACTCTAATATTAGTACATCATCAGCAAAAAACATTGCTTCTGGAAGTCTGTCTAACGCCTGAATCAATCTCTCCAGGCATCCCCAACCCGAATGGGAAACCTTGCCGCATAAATCGGCCGAAGTAAGTACGGGACGTCGTGGGGTAGCTTGATTAGTTGTCGACAGGTCAAACTTGATGAAAAGTTTTGCATGACATGAGTCTGAGAGTGTAGTGCCGCATAAATCGGCCGAAGGAAGTACAGGACGTCGTGGGGTAGCTTGATTGGTTGTCGACAGGTCAAACTTGATGAATAGTTTTGCATGACATGAGTCTGAGAGTGTATTAGCTAGCTTAGGAAATCTATAGCGTTCACTGAGACTGCCCGGACTGGCGATGTTACGCGAACTTCACCATCCGCGATGGAAGAGCTAATTTCTCCTGGCAAGTAATCTAGTTCATCGTAAATACGAAGACGTTTCTCCTAAAAATAATGCCTGGATGCAAAGTACAAACTGACTTATCATCATATCAATGAACTTCAGTTCCTCAATCTTTGGAAGCCAAGAATCAGCATCAAATCCCTTTAAGTCAAGGGAAATTTCAGGGTACGGTGATTCCAATCCTATGTTTTAGTCAAGTGAAATTTCAGGGTACGGTGATTCCAATCCTCAGGGTTTTCTACATTCAGGTGTGTATGTCGGATGGAGTCTACAGGCAATAGCAACAGTCGTCAGACGTAGCGTTCAGAGATCATGTTTACGGAGACACCTGAGTCCACCTCATACAGGCATTGCTGGCCCTCGGTATTTAGGCTAGCGCGCATTCTCGTTGATCGATTACTTCTCACTCCACTGAAATCACATTTCGCTTATGTCGCCTCGACCCTCAAGTTGATCGCTCCTCATGTACAAATGATTTTGCTTATGGCGTTTTGAGCATGTTCGTTCCCACGCCTGACACTTTCATTTGAAGTGAATTCTTTGTGGTGAATTCTTCAACACATCCTTGTTTAGCTCAAGGACCTCAGATGAATCGCAGCAGTAGCAACAGCTTCATTATGGCATTTACTGACGCACTGGCTAAGCGACGGATGACGGCATTTGGGGAGGATTTTTGGCCCTTTTTTACGAACGACCAAAATGGTGCGGCCGTGAATCAGAATTTCTTTCACGCAGTCGCAAAAATGCAGAACTTGACGAGATCTTTCAGCTTTCACACATACTGGCCAATACTCTACTGTGGCAACTAATCCAGTTGGAAAAACGGAAATCGTTCAAACTGGCATAGACAGTACTCTTCGAATTTGATTATTATGGTTGCTGGATTCGTGCGTTCTCCATTGCTTTTAAGCGTGAGCGCAAAGGACGCCTTATCCATTTGCATACTGAATCACTCTCAGCTGGTATATCTTTAATTCCTGTCGAATGCGCTCAAAATTAGGAATTTATCATAGCTCTACTTTGATGGTTTCCACTTTTCCGCGAGTTTGTTCAGTTCACGACATGCCGTTTTCAAAAGAAACGTTATTCTATTGTTCGCAGATCCCGTTACACATTTCATCTTTCGTTCTCACACGTTCGAAAAAATACCTCATACGGTTGCAATCTTACCACGCTCAGCACAAAGTACTCTAATTTACTTCAATGAACTCCACTTCATCTTACTGTATAGTTCGAAAGAGTCTTAGGTTTCTGTGTCGATATTACCAAGCCCAGATGGTTCGGCTGGTAGTTGCGTGACATTGAAATCCCAGAACCGATTTGGTCAAACCACCGTTTCGATTGGACGCTGAAAATGCGGCCACCAAGCGACTGTGGATTCACAAGGGCCACTTTCAGCTTAACACGGTAGTTTTAGCTAACTGACGCATTACTGTCTGATATAGGCATGGCGTTTCTAATTAGCACCGTCTGTCGTGCCGCCACGCCATTTCGTGGATTCAGGGGCCGTCAACGAGCACACCAAATGAGCAACTTTCTTGCATGGTTGCAAAACATTGTTCCTGATGCGCTTTCGACACTGTCTTGAATTGCGTAGCAAATAGATGGTATCAGAAAACTACACTCGATGGATTGAAATATGTTTTCATCCTTGCTCAGTAGGTAGTCTAGTGGGTGAGTACAACTGGAGTAATGTGTGTCGCTTATTGCCTACCCAGCGGAGCCTCGGAAAGTTGCTTACAGAATTTCGCAGTGCATTGCGTTATTCAGGATCAAACCTCCACCTGCATGAGGCATGGTTGATGCTTGCTTGCGTGCAAGCCAAACCCGTGGGAGCCGATTGTCATCTGCTTAACAACGTGGGAGTAAATATAAAGTTTACTAAGTTCAACGCCTTCTCGCATATATGACTGTGTCCCATTGGTTTGATTGTTTAGATATGTGGTCACAAAAAATCAAACGCCCCATGTTTCGACCTCTAGCTCGACCAGTGCCAATGAGTCCCAGGGAGAACGAAGCAGTTGTCCACGGTTTCACTGATTCTGACGACGTGATATTTCACTTGGTTCTCTTTTTCTATTGAAATTGCGATCAGAATCGACTGTTAACTGGATCCATTGATTTTGTGAAGGGGCTACCTGTGTGCGGTAGTTCCACCTTTCCAAATTTGGTCACGCGATGGTTTTCTCTGAGAGACTAGTCATTTAAAAGTGGCCCTTTCCTTCAGAATACTCGCCGGAGGTTACCCTTTTACTTTGACCATAAAATTCCTCTGCAAACTTGCACAAGCCCCAATTATTCCCCAATTTCCGTTACCTCGCGTGAACAAGCAATCTTTCACTTTCTTGTTCCAGATTTCAGACGGGATTTCTGATATTGCTTCATTGGAAACACAGTATTTAAGTCTGCAACGTGCACTGTTTCTGACCCCGTTCGTCTGCGTTTTGGGCGCGCTTCTTTTCTCTCTGTTGAGCCTCTGTGTTGTGGAGGGCAGACTGGCAGTCCTACGGTTTATTGAAGGTACGTGTGGTGTCCACGCTTCGTGCGGTGTTGATTTCGTTATGCTACTTCTTATTTGCGGAGAAACTGCACAGGACATCAAACAACCAGTTCACAGGTTTCATTTATCTTATCTAGTCGCATCTTTGTGTATTCTATTAACAAAAGTGCGCAAAATATTTAAACCCATAGAAATTGAAACAAAGTTATACCGGCCAGATGAGCCTTAGTCTTGTAAACTCACTGTAGAAGTTGAATTACACCCTCTGTACATCAACTGTTCCGAATTATGTGCAGATAGACTCACGAACAGAACATCCAACACGGGCGGCTACTGATAGCCAGATATGTGCTTCATTAGAGGAAATTAACCTACTCTTTCGTCAAAATGACGCAATGCTGTCGGTTTCGCATATTGTTTTCCATGTTTTTCGGAAGGCATTCGTCGGTTGTATGGATGCGGGTTCTATTAGTGTCTTCAGGCTGATGACCACACAGCTATCCGGGTCATTATTTTTTTATTTTAATGCGAATAACTCAGGCAGGGCAGGACGCTGACCTAGGCTACTTGGATGTGAAGTATTTAGCTGCATCTCGATCAGAGCTATTCAATCCACTGGGTTTTAATACACTCCTCGCTGTACCGCCCTTGTTCACTAGCCTGATATTCTCATGCGGTACGGTCGTGTCCCCCCGTCACGTGCTAGCTGTCTGTTATCATCACGTCATTGTACCGAATAACATGCATGTAGAAAATGCCGTGAACCGCAGATGCGCAGCTCCCTGAATCGACCATTTTTGAACTATTCATCAGAGTGGCGCTTACTGTCCTCTAACAGCTATTTTGCCACTTGTGTTCTAAGTGGGGCTGTTTTCGTAATCAAAATCACAATCGTTATCATCCAAGTTGTGGTCTTCATCATCATCCGGCAGCACCATCAATGTCAAGCATCAATGCTTCACTGCCGTGAATGTATAATTTAAATTAAACTTCTTGTGAAGAAAAGCTTAACAGAGAAGGGGGATAAATTGCTTGACCAATACAAACACTTCGGGATACCTACACATCTAAACATTCATCTAGAAAACGTGCATATAACTGACAACAACGCTTCTGGCATCCATTTGTAGCCTTTTCTTGCAGCCTAGCACAGAGAGGGCCATACGGATGTTACAGATGTTGCCAAATGAATCAGGTACAAAGGATATCCAGGCAAGCCAGGATCCAGCCAACCCCAGCACAGCCTGTCGCAGCGGCCTCCGGATTACGAGAGGGGCGTGGGTTTTTTTTAAGCGGTTCCAATTAGATCTTGAGTTTTCTTTCCGATATGCAACGGACATCGGTGTCTGGCAAGAGAAGCTTGTCATCCTGCTTCCTTTTAAGCGCAAACGGTAAATGTTGTTAGGTAAACTGTGTGTCCGGGTTTGTTCGGTACCGACTAACTCGTAGACGTAGCAGCTAAGGGCAATGCATAACTTGTCGTATCGTCAGTGTGCATACGAGTCTATCGTCACTGGAGTATTTTAGTGATCACTAGTATTTGCCAGGATACTTTTGGCGGATGGTGCCTCAACGGAACTCTGTGTGTTTGGCCGCCAACCTTGTCCACCAGGCTCACACTGGCATCAGCAGCTCCTACGTAGCATCAGTCGTTCAACTATTGTAGCCTGGTGGATTCCTTTCCGATACCAGTCATTCATTTCTTATGTGAAGGTGTTTGTAAATTGGGACAAACAACTAGATCACTCATGAGTACGTGGTTAGAACCTGAAGGTCGTAGTAGATGTGTCCAACCACCGACAACACTGGTGACAACTTACCCACGAATTCCCATCTTTGTGCCCAAATTTCTGGTAATTTCTATGAAATGGAGTGACTTCTTGTGAACTGTTCATGCCATTTGAAACCCATTAACCTTAGAAAATACGTCCTTCAGTATACGCATTCCTGTATGATATTTGTGATGTCCCGTTCATCTTCGATCACCTTCATTCTGGCTTCCTGTTTCCTTCCCGCTTTCAGAATCCAAACTGTTTCAGAATTCTACAGAGTCCACCTGTGGAGCCAGCTCCCCAGCCTATGTCACCGATGTAAGCCGGTCGTGACGTGGTTCGTTCAGAACGATCCCGGGCAGCACAGCTTAATCCTAACTGATAGTAGCATTTTATTTTACTTTATTTTCTCTCTATTATTCATTCACCACTTTGATCCCAAACCCAGAGCGGCCGTGGACGATGGCCCACATAATCTGAAGCAGTCCCATATTCCCCCATTTTCAGCCTTTGTTTTTCTGTACTTTGACCTGACGATTACTTCGCTTGAATAATATGGTTCATTACCGCATGTACACGTTTCTCCTGGTTTCATTAATTCAGATTTGTCGGTTGGCTCAGTTGACGAATTCAAGTCGGACTCTGTTCCTTTGACTGAATACGTTAGCCCGGTTGGATTTATCGCACCAAGTTTTGCAGTATTTTAGCCATCGTGTGATTTGTATATGTATCAGACAGAGATTGATATAAAGACCACTCGAGGTCTAACTGTTCATGTTTCTTTCGGGTAGTTGTTTTTCTGAATTCCTGAAAACGGGGCAGCGAGAGTATAGTTTCCGAGCTGTAACAACTGACAAGGTTAGATTGACCGTAGTCCTTCCTGTTCGATAGCATTGAAACCAGATCGAATATGGATACACGAAGGCTGGAACTGATGTGTTTGTGAAATGGTGATAGGTCGCTGGTATCAAGTGGTCTTTGTGTCTCAGAAAACAGCTCATTCTTTACGATCGGGTAGCATAAGAAGGGCCACATGATTTGCTCGAGATGTGATACCTCGACTCGGTAGCTACTTATCGAGGGTGACAGTAAGTCAATTTGACCTCGACCCTTTGCTTCAGAAAGGCTGTAACCATCTAAGAAAAACTCAGAAACAATGGAATGGTTAGTTCTGGTATGTCACAGGTACTCCGCACTGCCTGTACTAAATGTCCATGTACACAACTTAGACGTAAGTGTCTTGCTAGGGCACTCATTGAACCTTGTTCGACACGTGAAACAAGTAACGCAAACTCCATATCACACCAACGCTCCCCTCCCCAGGAGGTTGCATTGTCTTGTGGTTGATAGGAAATGTGGCAATCTTAGCGATAGGGAAGAACCTAATTGGTTACGGATATATTCAAGTCAAAACAAATTATGGTGCTCTGTACAGTTCTTAACTGAAACAGCTGTTGCACAGACGGACGCCACCCCCAATTATTTTATAGTGCCAAATCGGAAAGGGCGGACGAATCACCATCTTTAATAATGGGCCCAGTGATCAACTCGTCGATAAATGCTCGGGCCATCATGTAATTCTGGCCAAATCCCTTTCTTAAAATTTCGCGAGCCCGTAACCTTCGTTGGGTCGTAGGGCCGTACAATGCTCAATCCTTTTTTTGCTTCTCCGTCACAATATTGTATTAAATAATCCAGGCGAGCCTCATCGTCTCGGGTACAGTCTTCAATGGTACTGTCGAACGCTTTCATGAAGGCCCAATAGTCCTTCGGGTTCCCATTAAAGCGTTGCAATTCGCACTTCGGTAATCCCAGTCGCCTTTCCAGGGCAAAGGCTATGGACTTCGAATCAACTGGATCTGATTGAAATTCACTGCGAATCGCATTCGTCCTGATTGCTCCTTTTGGCTTTCGCTTCCGAAAGTTTCTGCAGTTCAAGTTAAATTTCCAACTCCCTGATACGCAGACGTGCGAGCTCCAGCTCTATATGGCGATTATCCGATTAGTGTACTGCGTCATGCTCTGTAGGAGAAGCGTTACGCGACATTACTAGAGGACGTAATCCATCGTCGGATTGCGGCATTTTGAATAACCTCAGGTTTCACTTTGAACCTAGGTGATTGATGCAAGATATGCGGCTGAGATACTATCTGAGTATACGCACCCGAAGTCCCTTGTTAGGTCGAGAAGACTGTCGTTGTATTCGGTATGGTTCTGTAATAACAACAAATAAACAACGGTTGTTGAGTGAATAGAAGTGTCAATGATTAATTCATAGCAATGATTCAATACGAACGTACATTCAAGATTGTACCACAGGTCTTTGAGCAGATCCGACGGAAAGGTCAAGGGAAATACAGATGAAATTTATAGTCCAAACAGTGTCTGAAATGTGGAATGAGAGTCATGAAGTGTCGGTAGGTGTGAAGGAATCAACAAACATTCACCGACCGTCACAACAGGCACTTCAATCAGGGGAAATATTCAGCACCACCGGCTACGATGGCTCGGTCGTGCTGTGCATACCGAAACACCGTCAGCCGAGACGAGTGTTGTTCTCCCTGCCTCCTTCAGAATGGCGCAAACCGCGAGATGGACAACGTATGACCTGACAGAAGGACCTGAAGGAGATTATGAACAGTTTGGGTGTTGCTGATGCAGGATGAGGTCCCCATGACCCCGTTTGGCTTGGCTGGAGACGTTGCAAGAAATGGTGGCTGATGATGCCAGTGATGTTCGTGCTGTCAGTTTCTTTCCAGATTATCCGATTAAGCGCTTGGAGGTGTGGGCACCTCAGAATGCTTGACAAATGCCAACACTAGGCCCCCTCCCTCGCCCCATTCCTTTTCTCTTCTTTTCACTCCAGGGTTTTAAATATAATTAGACGAACTTTATGGTTGTACGGCAGTGAAGCCTCAGTGTTAACACTGATGATGATGATGATACTTTGACATGTGGTCCTACGGTAACATTGATGGTAGTTTGTTAGGACATGATTGCCAAACACCTAAGGAAGCAGTCACGTAACAAAGTGCTAAAGCCTGCAGATATAATGTACCACATATTTTCGCGGAAAGCTGTAAACGAAATGCGGATATGAGTGTGCCTTAGGAACCTGGTTCTACCAATATTCTTTCCGGCCGTACGCAGGACGCTACTCTATCATCTGACTGACCAAATTTGTGCTCGATGCAGCCTCTACCTATCATGAGTGCTGTTCTTGATTCAGGGCCAGATATGTCCTTGCAGAGCACCGTGGAGCAGGTCTTTCTCGCTATGATGGGATTCACCTTCGCAGTTCTGGTATCCAATATAAACGCTTTTTCGGAAAAGCACCTTTACTTTGGTCTCATCCATCGTCACTCCTAAAATGGCAGCGGCTCAAGTGTCTGAACATGAGGATTGAGTTCATGATCTCTGGAGCTGACGACGTGGTCCAGAAGGTTGACTTGCATCTGAGGACAACGTGGAGGCAACTAGATGGCCGAGCGTTTCAGTATTACGCTATTACCGTTGAGACCGATGGTTCGGTGAAGAAAGCAAACAGTTATGAAATTCATGAACGGGGTCCCTCGAGATAGACTGTTAGTTGGCCACTCTGTCTTCCGTAGTGAACAAGGCGATTTGAATATTTGTATGGTTTGATTGTCGATACGTCATCAAATTTATTTTGCTGTTCCACTTCTTACTAATGTGAGAGAATGAGATGAACTGAAAAAAATCAGGATGGTTAGCACAAACCTGCTGAGCAAGACACCTTCCTCCCAGTAGCCGTATGTGTCAAGATTCTGCATTTTCAATATTCATGTCCTACCGATCATGTATCCCCATTTCACCTGGTTGATGTTATTCTCACATCTCTCGGCTTATCGCTGTCCTCGGATAAGAGCGCTTGGAAGCATCATTGGGACGAACTTATCCTTCCAATAGAATAAGCCATCGTCTGACATAAAATGCATTATGACGGTTTTGGTCAAAACGCTTTTTTTTACTGAGGAACTCATTGTGAATTTGTATTGCGCTTAGGTGCCGGATGCCGAACGTGTCTCCATAGGGTGTAAGGATGAGCGTGACATCGCAATACATGAACATTTTTTGTTATCATCCTATTGTGTCATATCGTGTATGACTGGAGACCTCCCAACTCCTTCAGCATGTGATTTATTTCCCGACATTTTTCGACACGAAAGGAGCCAGTTCACGACCAAGCTGGCTCTAACAGTAGACACTTGAGTGGCTGGGTTGCAGTCAATCTGGTGTTTTCATGCTCTTGTGGCTGGCTGGACACTTGTTTGAGCGGACAGCTATGAGGCGAATATCTTAAAGTTCTGGTTGAAATTCATGCTGTGTGCGGTTGACGTTCGGTTGGTCCTCCACAGACGTCCGAATGTTTCAATGTCGTTTTTGTCACCTGTAGTGATGGTAACTCTGGTTTGGTTGGGAACCTACTGGAGCACAAAGGTGCGAGAGGTTAATTTATAGAGTTCTCAAGTTAACAGACAACGAATTCTGCATTTTATGGCTTTCGAGCAGTCACTATCCACAGTATCAATTCTGTGTTATATAGCCGCATTTCTTTCTAAACCTGATGGTGTGAGGGTAGTTTTTCACAAACTTTTCTCACAATTCAACGTCGGACTAATTCCTGCTGNATTGACTTCACTAGCCTCGCCGACATGAACATTTAAGAGATCGAACAAAGTAAAATGCAGTAAATGTTTCTCGTAACTTGTGCGCCGTCGGATGTTTCCTACGTTCCGCCAGATAGCATTGGACCACCGATGTACCAGCCAGACCCAACCATTAGGGGTCTTTTAATCGGTGTGTCCAATTTCACATCTCAACTCCTTCCGAATAGGTACAGGTGTAACGGTGATACTACTGATGGGGAGGCACGCGAGCAGTATGTGTTGTTCGTAGAATTTCGCTTTGCGTCTTTTGAAAAGGGAAGATCTGTTGCGGAATTCGTGGAGCCACTTTGTAACATTTGCTTGGATTTGACCGACGAATGAGTGGAGTCAGTGAAGCTCCAGGAAAGTTCAAGAAGACGTGTTAAGGATAGTTTTGCTTCCCTGTCCAATGGTCTGTCGCCGTTCAGTTGCCATTTCCTAATAAATAACATAACCGGTCAGTTGGCATTTCTTAATAAATAACTCCGCAGCGAAGGTTTTCATCCTTTCACAGGTATGGTCTGTTATTTACTCCCATGTATTGTACATTTCTTTGAGTCCTATGGAGCTTTACTTTTCTGCAGGTTCATGATTCAAGTTCCTAGGTATTATGGAAATAGACCGCAGTTGCTTTCTAATGTTCAGGAACGGTTTGCAATCTGAATTCTTTTGGTGGGTGCTGTGGGTGGTCGTGCGTGGTTGTAGCTGGTGCGTGTGTCTGCTCGTTCAGACTGACCTTGATCGATCACTGGTGGTTGGGGTGGGCATTCTTACTGGCTCGTCCATTAACCTGTCTTCTGATTAGCTGATGTCCGAGCGTTCCTGGTGTGTGGATCTGTCGATTACCGTATCGCAACCTTTGCGACCCTACTCACACAGTGAATAGTTTTTCCTGATCCGTTGGATTATGATGTGCTCTTTTTCATCAGTACTCCCATTGAGTTGGTGAGTTCTGCTCATAGTAGTGTAAGCGGGACCAAGTGCTGGAAATCCAATAATGGATTTGGTTGCATAGTCTCGTTTGCATGAAAACTAGCCTTCTGATCTCGTGCCCGCGCAGAATAAAGTATTTAAAGACTGATGTTCATGGATAGTGGATCAAGTTCTTCAGTTCGTGTAGAGAGTTCTCCTCCAGTCCATCCGACTGTGATGTGTAGTCCAAGTTGTCGCATTGTCTTCGTCCGCTTTTCCCTTCAGCCATAAAATCACTTTCCTTAATCTAGCAGGTGTTATTTGGCTCTTCATAATTATCTTTTTGTCCTAGTAGCGTTTTTATCAAGTTGTATATTCCCAATGTACAGAAGACTACCTGAGAAACTGTACTGGGTATCCACCGTTTTGAACTACTCTGGGTGGGTGATTCCCCCAGTTTCAGTCATACCGTAATGCAGTGTATTCACGTTTAAGGGTTGAACCATTGAGTTCCCTGCTCCATTTGATTTAGGGTATCGACATCAACTATGCATCATTAATAGGAATAAATAGCAATAAAATAGTGGAACGGAGCTTGTCGTATTGTGGACCAGTCACTCCGGTTCCTAAGTAGAAAGCAAACCAATGGCTTATTTCGAGGTCTTTTGTGCATACAAGCTTGATCGATATCGATTAATCAACATGGCTTCACTAAAAGTTAACAACAGTTGGCATGGCGAAGCGAAATTCGGAACACTGTATTGGGGTCAATTCTTTGACTAGTGGATACAGTGTGTTCAGTGGTCAACGAGACAGGCTTTCGTGTCTCAGCTTGAGGACCCTTGGTCGATCGATTAGAGGTTCAGTTCATTGGGCAGTCGATATGGCAGTTCAGTATTTGGTCTGTCTTCTTCTGATGCACACTTGAAGAGTCGCACTGCTAGTTCACGTTTACCAGTGCGCCCAAAACATGTCCACTGTTTTCAATGCTGCTTGTCAGGTCGATGAAATCTCCGAACAACCGGCTAACAGTTCCGCCCTTGTAGTTCATCACGCAGACATTGTTTCCTAATATCCATCGCGTTAATTATGTATGTACATACGGTGTCCATACTCGTTCACAAAACAAGTTGGTTTTGATGAGACTAAACTGAAACCTCCTGGATCTCTTGTTTGTGATATTCTCCAAGTGTATAGGCTGAACGAAAACCGCCTCATGTTTCACGAGAGACGACATCAAGATATGGAATCAAGATATGACCACCCTTAAGGTCAGTTGAGACCTTCCTGCTCTTGCAAATCTGGCCTCTCTGGATGTAGTGTGCAGTTCGTGAGGGCTTTGCACCGTGTTATATCGAATGACTAGGAAATTATAGTTTACATGACGTACTCACAGTTGCTAGTTGATTACGGCAATACAACAGACAGTTTGTAATGTACTACTCATAAGGTTGCTGAAAATCCGTCGACAGCCCACGACCGGTTTCGACCCTTTCTGGGGTTCATCAGGTAGGCGCAGTCCCCGGGTTTCCAACAACTTTATGTTCCACTTGAAACCAAATTGCACGAAATTGGCAAATATACACTCATTTGCAAACTAATTTGGTATTTCGACAGACTCAACTGGAACCCAGCTGAATCTATCGTCTGTGATGTCCTCAGGCTAATTTCTCGCTAATTTCGTGCAATTCGGTTTCAAGTAGGACATAAGGTTGACGAAAACTCGGGGACTGCGCCTGCCTGATGAGCCCCCAAAAGGGCGAAACCGGTCGTGGGCTGTCGAGGGATTTTCAGCAACCTTATGAGTGGTACATTACAAAGATATACATGTATCGCAATATCTCGAATATCGTAGCAACTGAAACATGAGGCGGCCTGGTACAGCACATTCAGTTGCCTGAGAACATCACAAACGAGAGATTCAACTGGGTTCCAGGTGAGTCTCTCTAAAAACCAAATTAGTGTATATTAGCTAAGCTCCAGTTTCTTAATTGATGCTTCCGCAATGAGCTAAAAATTGATCCTCTTAAACTTCCCTTTAGTTGTCGAAATATTTGTGCTAAAAATTCGATAAATTTACTCATACACAATTCCAAGGACTTGCATACACTTTCCGCTGTTACTGTTCTTTGTGTGTCTCCGCCAGTGTTGTGATCGATTAACGTGAACAGAGCTGTGACGTCACATAGGTGATTAATCTCATAAGTACCTCCCCCCTTGACCTTGAGCAGTTTGTTTTGTTATCCGGCAATCCGGTGGTGTGCTCTTCTTCTCAAGCATCTGACTGAACTGCATGCTGAAATTCCTGACACACAGAATAGAGCTCTCCTTTGTGTACCCTCAGAAGACCGTAAATTTGCATGACTATGATTCTATCGAGTTACACATGTGCACTGCGTGTACTGTGCTAAGAGTGGTTTGGATTCTACTGAGCGGTCGCAGACTGGATGACTGATCGGTTGGTCGGTATGCAATAGTTTGGGTTTCCCGACAGCCTGTTTTTTCCAGAACCGTTGATTCACTCTTTATATGATGCATTATAACACAGTGTTCTCCTGAATTTTTGGTTCTTGTTTGGATGTTGTTTGTATTTTTACCTACTTTGCTCATCAGTGCAGTCCAGTGCTTCATTGCATCGTCTCAAATATCCTGTACGTTCTAAGTAAATTGGCAAATATGACTAAGTAATCCCCCTTGACCCAGTTTGTTTTGTTATCCGGCAATCCGGTGGTGTGCTCTTCTTCTCAAGCATCTGACTGAACTGCATGCTGAAATTCCTGACACACAGAATAGAGCTCTCCTTTGTGTACCCTCAGAAGACCGTAAATTTGCATGACTATGATTCTATCGAGTTACACATGTGCACTGCGTGTACTGTGCTAAGAGTGGTTTGGATTCTACTGAGCGGTCGCAGACTGGATGACTGATCGGTTGGTCGGTATGCAATAGTTTGGGTTTCCCGACAGCCTGTTTTTTCCAGAACCGTTGATTCACTCTTTATATGATGCATTATAACACAGTGTTCTCCTGAATTTTTGGTTCTTGTTTGGATGTTGTTTGTATTTTTACCTACTTTGCTCATCAGTGCAGTCCAGTGCTTCATTGCATCGTCTCAAATATCCTGTACGTTCTAAGTGAATTGGCAAATATGACTAAGTAATCTTTGTCATATTTGATGATGATAGCAGTGATGGGTTCCTGATTTTGAGCCTAAGCACGTCGACCGGAATCCCCATTCATCTGAACGTCCCTGGTTGAATCACCGTTTATGATCCGTCTGCTATCTCCCTTGGGTTTGTCCTTTTTGAATTCTAGTGCCAGTTTGTAGTTCTTTCTGCAACGGCAGTAATACATTTACTCTTTCTCTCGTTTACTAAAGTACACGAACCAGTGCAATTAAAGCTGAAAAGAACCCCATCGTTCTGCAATATTGTGGCTGGATACGAAGGACAAACTGAGGAATGTGCAAGATACAAAGCTGTGTATAAAAACAACTATCTGTATCGCACATCTTGGTCGTACGGGCTGGAAGAAAACTCCCTAACGAGTAAAGGAACCTGGTACTGACACTGTAAGCCACGACCCACTGTCCGTGAATATCAAAGTGGTAAGCTTAAATATCTTAGCGGATGGAGGTACGAGATGAGCAGGTGAGTTTTCATAGAAACACTACAGTGCAACCAATCGGTTCCACTTACGCACCAGTAGGAATGCTTAATCCCAGCAACCAGTGAGAAACTAAGCTAAAGCTGCTTGAACCCACGCAATGCCTCAAACCGATTGCTGATGTTAACTCAACTAGCGTTGCAGCCAAAGTTTCCAGCCGACCGAACCAACCATTGGATATCATCACAACCCGACGTATAGTACTTCCCTCGGTTACTGACCAATGCGGGTGTCCAGAGCTCCAATAAGCTCACCGTTTGGACAACTTTACCTGTTTTCAAGCCTCATCACGCAAATATTTTTTACTTTCTTGACGAGGTTTCACGACGAAGCCTTCATCCATGGAGTTTCTGCCCCATTCCAGGTTCGGACAATTTGAATGTCTGGGCCCGAATACGACATTACGTACAACTCTCAACAGGGCCCCAGCACTTCATGACCGATCACCCGGTTCTCCATGTGAAATACCCGCTAGCCAGTTATTTAAACTCTCCTGTGTAACTTGGCACGTAGTATGTAATCGCTGAAGACGTGAAGCCACACAAGCTGCGCATCACCAAAAAAAACCACGTTTGTCGGATAGATCTGGTTTGACTCATGGAGTGAAATGACAGATCTAACAAAGACCTTTGTGTTATCACAACCTCACTTTATCGACTGTGTGAACCTGGACGTGACCTCGTTGTTCAGTTAAGCGTTACCAAGAGTGTATGGAGACCATATCGATAGCTGTCTGGTCTGACTGAACTAAATGTTTACAATCAAACCACGTCAAAGCGTAATCAACAGTGCAGTAGAATCACGTGATAATCTGCTGAGGCGGAAAACCAGCAAAGCGTATCGTGGACTTTCAGACCCTCATAAAACATACGTGCCTTGAAGCAAAAGGTATGGAATTAAATATATGAAAAACGTTAGAAGTGGCCCAGCTTTCTAGTACATGCAGGTACTAGATCTTGGTGCTGTTCTCGGTAACCGGACAGGAAGACAGAACCACCACAATAGGACTGAAACGTGGAACACGTGATAACTTTGACTGACGAACCAGGTGAGATATCTACCACGTCAAGTAAAGGTTGGTGTGTGTGTGTGTGTATGAATCAAAATATCAGAAAAATCTGCCAAAACATTTTTAACTCTTGAATCGACCTATCACATTAAAGACTGTGCTGTACAGCGTTAACAAAATGCACAGAGAAGGTCGAACACTTGGTGGTTAGGACGTATATTGGGTGTGTCCAAACACAGTCTGTCGCAAAAAGCGATTTGGAAGCGAATTCTGGTGAAAGGTTTAAGGAGAGAAGGCCATGGCAACGTGAAATGAAAGCGGCTTCTGTCAGACTGAGTGCTACGAGATTTTCGAGCTAAAGTCCACATGTCCCTGCTTTCAGGTGGTTGGAAATCCTGAAGAACAAGGCACCCAACTGATCACAGTGGTGCGCATACTATCATTTCCTTGTCGACTGCCTAGCTAAGGTGCACCTGTCGTTGTGCGCTGGGCTTGTAAGGTTGGGAAAAGACGCTGACTTGATCCCGATGATGGCGCATTACTTCGACATGATACTCAAATGTGCTTATTTTGATAATGACCAATAGTCTAGGCACCCTATTCATGATCGTCTCAAATGTGTTTATTTTGATAATTGGCTATTGGTCATAATAGTCTAGGCACCCTATTCATGATCGTCTCCCTTAAGGACCCTAATCTTTTTCGTCTTAAGTCCCTATCCCCTCTTTTCCCCTTGTTCTCTTCCCTCATGGTTGTATAGCAATTAAGCACCGATATGTAATACCCAAGTATTTCTGACAAAAACGATGGTGATGATGATGATGACTGAACAGTTTTTTTGTCAATAAAGATGTTCCCACCAGATCGAGAGACTGCTCTGAGCTAGAAACTTTGAGCCAATTCCGGCAGTGTAATCTCTCTTAGAAAAGCCTTTTAGGTAATCTTTTCAGGGGGGACAACTGTAATACTGAGGATAAAGTAAGGTTTGACTAGCCAACTTATCTTTAATCATCATTGTCCTAGGTGCCTTCCAAACAATCATCCCATCTTTGGGGTTCAGCGCGATCGAACACGTGGATTGAACGCACACACGCCGCTCAAACGGACATTCGGAAAAGTAGGTTTGTGACTCCCAATGCGCATTCCTGGGATAACAAGTTGGGCGTTGAAAGACCAAAAATATATTCATGGTCAAATGCATTAGACATGATCACCATCGGAGGATTGCGAGTTTCCTTACTGTTGCGTTCCGTGTGAGATAATACCTGCTATGTGGTGAAGATAGCTTATTTGGTGCAGCCATATGTTGATTTCAAACTGGTTGATCTTTAACTGTTTTACGAATTACGTTGGTAGATCATGATGAGCTTGCAAACAACTAGGTACGCAGTATGTTCGTACAATCATAAGTGTGAATGTTTGACTCAGATCCGGGAAAGGAATGAGTACCCCACGGATATTGGTGGGTTTCAAAGAGGATGACCAACAGCTTCAAGTCTTTCAGCATCCCACTCCCAGAACACCTTACCACTCAAGGTTAGACGGTGCAGCATCCGGTTTGCCCGTTACCGGCCCACAAGCCGGTTTGACTTCAAGCCTGGTTGGTCGGAAACATGGACCCAATGACCAATTGTATTCCAGTATCTTCTGAATGCACATCCACAAAGCCCATTGATTTCCAGAATGTTGCCATAGCACGCAATTTAAAAACGACGTACAGTACGCAGTTCTTTACTTGATTTTGGCGATCGGGGCACTCAGTGTATGCCTGATGACTGAAAGCACTAGATTGTGCAACTGGGAAGATTACACGTCAAGTGTCTCCCACCTCTCGTCTGCGACAGTTACAACTGGGATTAGAAAACAGCGCAGTTTTCAGTGACAGGCTAATTTGCATGCGTATTACTTGGTCATATCAACACAGCATAGGCTGTAACCATCACACACAAAGCCATACGGAACTTGATCTTGCGATTACAGATCATTTAGTATGTGGATGAAAAAATCCTTAGGGTTGTGCAACAGGGATTTCTACTGATTACATTCATCAATCACACGATTTGTTGCTCTGTGAGGAGACCCCACCTTCTTGAAAACCCCGAGTAGGTTATATCGTGACCTGGTTCCGACTTTACAACCTCTAGTACAGCATGTGAATGTTACCCTCCAAATTACAAGAAGTCGGATGGCAGTGTGCTTTACTTTAGCGCCTCGGTACGTTTGAGAAGAAAGGGTTGTCAGCGCCACGTTCAATTAACACCGCCCTCGTGGAATTTCAGTGAATGTCAGCGTAGTCAAACCATGCTCAAACACTTTTTAGGCCAGAGTGACATGTGAGCACAAGTGTTGACAAATGGAGTCTGTCTGTGTTTTCACACAAACATGTTGATTTTTTAATGCTTCAAACGATCAGATCAGAGTGCTGTCCGCTCATTGTTATGAGTAGCTGCTCGGAACAAAGTTCAGCTTTCTTGATCGAACCATGGCATGATCGGACTACTTTTAGGTGCAACAAATTTGCTTGACGCTTTACGAGACCCTAAAACAACAGTTTGACAAACTAGACTATTGTGTACATTATTGTGTACACTGTCTGTGATACTGTCGAGACTTCCGACCATGTGACGTGTCAACTGAAGGTATTGGATCGGTGTTTTTATGTGGAAGTTTATTCTTTACCTAGAACCTTTGATGGTTTAAACTGGTCCACCCAGTGAATGGAAAGTGGTAGTCATACGCGGACATTACCCAACACACCGTTGCATCTAAACATTCGCGTGCCAGTTGTGCAATTGTTATCTAGCATGTGCTCTGCTCCCGCAGTTCCCAAGTGGTACCGGTATAACTCTTTAGGGTACGAGTTATGTAGTCATTGTTATGAGTAGCTGCTCGGAACAAAGTTCAGCTTTCTTGATCGAACCATGGCATGATCGGACTACTTTTAGGTGCAACAAATTTGCTTGACGCTTTACGAGACCCTAAAACAACAGTTTGACAAACTAGACTATTGTGTACATTATTGTGTACACTGTCTGTGATACTGTCGAGACTTCCGACCATGTGACGTGTCAACTGAAGGTATTGGATCGGTGTTTTTATGTGGAAGTTTATTCTTTACCTAGAACCTTTGATGGTTTAAACTGGTCCACCCAGTGAATGGAAAGTGGTAGTCATACGCGGACATTACCTAACACACCGTTGCATCTAAACATTCGCTTGCCAGTTGTGCAATTGTTACCTAGGATGTGCTCTGCTCCCGCAGTTCTCAAGCGGGACCGGTGTAACTCTTTAGGGCAAGAGTAATATAGTCAGCACTGTAGAGAAAGTGGAGCAATTGGAGCGTGACTGAGTAAACTAACAATTAGTTACAGCCAATTACTAGATTTTGCGACGAGCGTCGAAAATTGTTCGAATAGATCATCCAATCCTACATTCGGTCATTCATTCAACTACCCACTTATTCATCCATCTGCCAGGCGAAACATTCATTCATTCATTTATCAATACATCCATTCAGTCAGCCGGTCAGAGAATCTCTTACAAGGTCGTTAGGTTAAATGATGAATCAGGTGTTCAGCTATCCGTGAACACCTGTCGATCGTTCAGCTAATATCTCCATTTCGGTCATTCATTTGTTGAACACTCCTTCGTCTGCTCATCCTTACACGAATGTCCTATATAATGCGCGTAATAAAATCCATGGAATAAAGCAGTAATCGACTGGGGATGCGGTTGCGGGTGCACTGCACCGTGAAATTTTAAGGGTATAAAAATTCAACTTCTGAGTTTTTCATTACTTGTTGTAACAACACGTTTATCCATGAGGCACCATAGACTGGCTCCCCAACCATCCCTAAAAAACCGGGAGGTAATCAGCGAGAGAGGGTATATTTTCCTCTCCTCTCTTCATAGTTAGTGCACAGGATGCACCAATATTGTTTCAGCTTGTGGAAAGTTAATTAGACAACTACGAGGCTAACCACTAGAACATAAGGTTGATGGAAACTCGGGGACAGCGCCTACCTGATGAGCCCCACGAAGGGTGAAACCGGTGGTGGGCTGTTGAAGAGTTTTTAGCAAGCTTGTTAGTAGTTTACTTCATGAAAATATACTGCGATATCTCGAATATTGTACCAACTGAAACATGAGGCGGCTTGTGCGCAGCACATTCAGTTGTAGAGTATCATAAACGAGAGATTCAGTTGATTGGTAATTGATCAGGTGGCTGTTGATCTGTTCGCCGAGCTTGGCAATTGATTTGCAAACGTTTCGTCACCATTCGAGGAGACATCTTCAGTGCGCTGTTTTAACCAAGAATAATTTTTTTTTGAACAGAGAATCTGACAGCCATTGAGTGAGTTTTTCAGCTGCTCTTGCTATCACCAATCTATCTCATCTCATGCTAAATATCCAGAATCCAAAGATTCAGCTAATGCCTCAAAGAGAACCATTTAAGTTATTCGATAACCTGGATGACGTTTGTAAATTTATAATGTTTTTAGCGTATTTAAGCGGAACGATCTCATCCTAATCTCTACTCAAAACTTAAATCCCACTTAGTACACGTGAACTTGTACTTCACTGAGGTCGACACCAAATGGAACGCAAGGCTGCAGATCAAAACTCCAAATTCTACAATTCGCTCTTTGTTCCGTCATCCATGTTTTTTCCAGTTGGGTTCCGAATCACAAAGGCTCAGCTCTTGTAGGTTGATTTTTGACTATGACCTGTGATACGAAAGTTCCACAATTTATACGTCTTTTCGTAATTTCATGCTGGTGCTTCAAAAGTAAAGGCCTGCCGGCTTATTCACGATGACATGTCAGCTAGCTACCGCTGCATCTTTGAGACCCGGCTCTTTGAGTGACCCGATTACTCACGATTAGGGTGTTGGTAGCTTATCTGACTGAGCAGTGTTACGGCAGTCATTTGTGTCCAGCCTCTTCCCCGAAGTTCAACCTACCAACATGAAATGAGCTCCCGGATGGAGCAGTCTGAGGGATTCTGGAAAATTCCGCTTAAGGGTAGCCCCCCAAAAGGAGAAACACTTTCAGTGTACAGCAAGAAATATATTAAATGAGGTACGTACTCTCTCTAAATCGAAACACTTCTGTAGGATCATCGAGACCCCCATAAAGCTGCTGATCTCAAGAAGTTAGAAGGTCATCATGTTCCGTTTTGAACCACTCAGATAGAAATATAGCAGACCAAAGCTGAAATGAGCCGACGGTGGAAAAAGTGTGTGTAGGGGCTGAGGAACAGACCTAGTCATGCAAGCACAATCCGGATTAAAACAGGAATTTCATAGGTAACAGAAGCCGGTTTCATCATCATCATTGTCAGCTGTAATAACCGAGTACTTGTCGTGCAGTCGTTGTAGCTGTCACAGTTTCTTTCACCGGTTTACTAGCCAGTGGAGCTTATAGAAGGCACTAGTCGGCGTTTAAATCCAGCGGTTGACAAAGTGAATGACCTGAGTGTGGCATTTTCTTTAAACGACTAAGTTACACGGACCTTGTAACATAAAGAAGGAATGCCCTAGCTCTAGGGCAGCAGCAGTATGGGGGTTAAAGGAAACCTTCTCCTTAGTTGGTACAAAGCGTATCCTTAGCACCACGCCTTAAGCACGTGGGTTCGAATGTGGTATGTCGCTCTTGCCTGTGTGGACTACGTGCGAACTTGTGGCATTGCTTCAGACACTGAAATTTTCATTCCTCTTTTAGCGTCAATATCATGTTTGCTTCGGGCAATGTGAAACATTTTGGTATCACAGTTCCAGTTACTCGAGAGTACGGGCTATGAACGCTAATGACACATTCACTCAGTCTGTGTGAGCCACATGCCCTGTCCGGCTTCTGCAACTCTTCCACGTTTTATTCACTCTCCGACGTCTGATAAATCACACATTTATGCAACCAGTGACGTAAACGGGGTTTAAAATAAACTTCGTAAAACTTTTGTGAGGTCTTGCAACCACGTGTGAAGCCCGAATGCTGATCTGCGGTCCAAAAGAGCTAATAGTCAAGATAACAAAGTAGATTACTTTTACTAACGATTACAGAAATATTGATGATGTTAGCTGAGCTTGTTAAGTGTTCGCGAAATACACTCCTTTGCAAACAAATTTGGCTTTTCGAGAGACTCACCTATAACCCAGCTGAATCAATAGTATATGGTGTTCTTAAGCAACTAAATGTGCTGCTTCAGGCCGCCTCATGCTTCAGTTGTTACGATATTCGAGGTTTCGCGATACATGTATAGACGTACTACCCTACTCCTCAAAAGTCAACGACCGATTTCGCCCTTCTTAGAGCTCATCAGGTAGGCGCATTTCGCTAGCCGCAAAGACATCGTACATTTTTGAACTAGCGGACAAATGACTGATAAGCTAAAAATTACTTCGAAAGACAAACCGGTATATTGAAAAGTTCTCTCTAACACAGTGATCAATGTAGCAAGCAAACTTCATGGGCGTTGCTTGTTTAGGGGACAACGATTACTCGATTCCCCATCCTTTCGAGATAAACAACGTAGCCTTGCCTACCTCAACATGAAACAGTGTTAAACTACTCGAATCCCGATAATCAGTGTCAAATTTTGGGTGTTCAAAACCGAAAACGTTCTTTTGGCACTTATGAAAGCAACTGT
The DNA here is from genome assembly GCF_000715545.1 of Opisthorchis viverrini. Classification (NCBI taxonomy): domain Eukaryota; kingdom Metazoa; phylum Platyhelminthes; class Trematoda; order Opisthorchiida; family Opisthorchiidae; genus Opisthorchis; species Opisthorchis viverrini. The sequence continues at coordinate 7,877,909 of NW_008751657.1, read as the reverse complement.
ACAACTTGTTACGAGTGCTTGAGACACAAGAATATGCAAATAAAATGGAACCTCAGAAGCAACGAAGTAACCTTATGGGTATTCGAACTAAAAACATCTCATCTGTAAGAAGGACTTTCACTTGCCAATCTCGAAAAAGTCGCATCAGTCATTACGCAATCCGTAAAACTACTTGCGATGCTATACCAGAGGTCTAGCAATCCTCACAGACAGGCGCATTACCGGCATCACGTGGGACATTTGTTAATACATTCATCTGTAGTTGTATTGGGAAACATTCATTTGAAATCCGTGGGAGTCTTGTGCATTTTCGGATCCCGGATGCACCCAAATGGTATTGGATAGTCTACATTCTTCACGTGTCCGATCAGAAAACTCCAGTGGTGTGAGGCCTGAAGATGTCACTGATGCCTGATGTGGTCACTCGGTGAACCCTCCTCTATCAATTCATGTTTCTAGATTGTCTATGTGGGCACTTTCTCAGTCTATGGGATCACTAGAGTCGAGAGGATGTCTGACCACGAATACACAAAGGCAGCTGATCACAAACGGGACACTCACCTCACTTAGCATCATTCCATGCAAATCAGGCCTCACGTTCTATCGGGAAAATACGGTGACAAACTTCATTACACACTCAGCTTTGTGCAATTTTGAATATGAGCCTTATGAATCGTTAGATTGCTTTGACAACTGAAGTAAGCACTTAGACGATTTGGGTATGTCACGTGGAGGATCAAGCCTGGTTAAACACTGTAACACAATGAACTGTAACCGTCAATAAGTCCGTCTTCCCAATCGAGTGATGAGAAAGGTTGTGGTCCGGTGGCATCCAGCACTTGTGGTGCAGTACAAACAAATGGAACCAGATCGCTGACCGTAGCACCAGACGAATGGCCTCAGGGTCATTGACTCAGAACCTATTCAACAAAGGCCGGTGAATGCAATCTCAC
>NW_008751657.1:7822616-7876734 GCF_000715545.1 Opisthorchis viverrini | reverse complement strand
TGGTCAGGTGGGCATCATCCTGAGGGGAATTATGTGAGTGAGATACGGGAATGCATTGAATAATTTCCGATTGAAGAAAAACCATGAGGGTTGATACTATACTCCCCAAATGACACATCATGTTTTCATAGTGTGTGGCCAGCGGGTGTGTACTAAGAGCTCACGGAATGGATTTCCATCAGAACTAACCAAACAGCAGTCACCAACCGTTTCAGGAAACCGCTGGTGAAAAGCCTCTACGTGATTGGCTGATTTTCAAGGTCGTTGGACCAATCCGCGTACAGTGGAGAGTGCCTCATTTTTTTCAGGAATATAGCAATATATATATATATATATATATATATATATATATATCGCAATATCCTGAATATCGTGGCAACTGAAATATGAGACCGCCTGGTGCATCACATTCAGTTACCCGGACACATCACAAACGAGAGATTCAACTGGGTCTCTCGCAGAACCAAATTTGTTTGAAAATGAGTGTATTTCGCTAATCATAAATCTCACTTCATTATGTGCGGGAACTCAGAAACTCAACCGTTCTCGATTCACAGCAGCTATGGCATAAGTCGAAACGGATCTTTTGAGCAGGTCTGAGATATTACATCTCACAAAATAGAGCATTGCACGTCCAAAGGGCATGGGTAAAAGCCTACGGATAACGGGAATCAGCTAGAATAGTTTTGTTCGCAATGTTGACTGCAAATGTGAAATCACGTGGTGACATAATTTCAGCTCTGTGAACCACTGGTTATGTAGTCATGTAGACATCAAGTGTTGGTAATTCCCTTTTGCCAGGAATCACTGACTGTTTGAGGTTAGTCCCGAAGGATGGATGTTTCACACTGAACTGTTAAGACAAGGCCGGATTGTACGATGAGTGAATAGCTTATTGAACCAGTGTTGTCAAGTACAAAGTGTTAGTACGATCCAATCTTATTGGCCAATTAAAACAGGACTTTGCTGCGGCTGACTTGAATGTCATCTATGTACTCCCTGTACTTTCGCCAAACGCATCACACACTTAAACTCGGAGCATTCATGAACCCAGAACTTGAGAAACCTAGAAAAGGGGATTGGAAAAAGCACTTCCAAGCGTTGTAGGCTCAAGTAGCGTCAACAGCATTTTGATCACTGACATTAGCTTGGAAAGCTGACAACCACCCATCACACCTCATTGTAAAACACCGTCTCATATGCATCCGGTTCATTTTAAAACCTGACATCTTATATTGTTTAATGTACACTTATTAACGCCATGCCTTTATTTTACCTGGTTGTAGCAGGATACGTCAAGATAGTGGTACGGTTGCCCATAAACTAATAAACAATTTCCGATGAAATTCATATTCTTAAACCCCCTTATTCTCCGCAAAGGTAAACGCGTTTTTAGATCAAGGTCCAGGAGGAAAGGTTTTGATATCTACTCTGTTTGATCCAATCTATCGGACGCCGACTAGTTTTGCTGCCCTTGAAGGGACCACACAATCATCTGTATTCCAGTTTCCTTTTTTTGCAAACTGTTATTTCATAAAGACTGATTATTATTACCTCAATTTATTTGGGTAAAATGGATAGGAAGCCCGTCCCACTTTATAGACCGGATGGATACCGCCAAACTGGTAAGAGGATGGCCCCTTTTCAGAAGAAGGAATCATGTGAATACTCACCACATGTTTCAGCGAACCAGGTTCACGCTAAGATTAGGTTTTCATGCACACACCTATTTTTTCTCATGTTTTCATAGTCCCTGAGGATCAATTACGTGTAAGTTATGCAATCTCAATCTGAATTAGCTCGCTATGTGCGTCCCACACCCATCAGTGTGATATGACGGGTCATAGTATCACTTCCACAGTTTTGATCTGTGGATCTTTTTCTGAGTAACAGAGCTTATATCGCCTTGTGTGGCAAACATTTGCCAGTCTTCATCCACAGTTGGAATCAGTGCTGACAGCGACAAAGTTCACATTCGTTTAGTCTGCGAACATACACACACACATACACACATCTACAGATTTTTGCACCACAAACTCCGCGCATGTAATCTGCATTGGATTAGGGTGGAAGGAATTCGGAGAGACGGAAAGCTATGCGAAATTAGTGCCTTGAAGTGAAGGTAAGCAAAGGACACAAATTGTCAGACTGAAAGTGATTTACCAATCTGTCGATATATATAAGCGACATATAAGCGAATCCAAAATAATCTATAGATGATGTGGCTGTTATAAACAGCTGAGGCAGGTGCGATCAAATGACTTGGCATACATCGTTGCGTTCAGAGACAGACGTGAACCCGTGGCCATCCACCAATAAATCCCCGAAGCCAAAACTTTTGACATTAACTCATAAAATGAGGCCAGCTATCTCCCATTATCCAGGACCTTCTTACTGCAACTTAGTTTATCTTTTCCGTAGAAAGAAGCATATCATGCGGGATAAAAAAGTTCACAAGTTTTTCTCATTTTATTGGCGTAAGAATTAACCATCTTTTTTGGCATTGGGTTTTTCCTCAGTCAACAGGGGTTGTATTTATCCGACAACCTGCATTCCGAGTTTCTGTTTCACGGAAAAAAGGCATGATAAAGAACGCTCAGATGGATAAAAAATTAGGTTGGTCCCAAACAGCGCAGGAATAATCACTGGACTTCTGTTTAAGTTATAGAAGTTTGATTTATGTACTTTTGGTCGTTATTTTGTTTTCTGTGCTGAGCAATTTGACTGCAAACGTTTCATCACCAACCTTGGCGACATCATCAGTGCGTTTTTGGGGAGCGTGGTGGTGTGTAGCGGCACTGTTGATGTCAACTCCATTGGTGATGAGACGTTTGCAAACAAATTACCCAGCTCAGCGAACAAGCCAACGACCCTCTACGCTATCTGAGCTTCCAACATTTTCCTTTACGTACTTTTTTATATTAATTTCGCAACGGTCCAGTCAAAACTAGGTAGAACGAGTGTGTTTACACCATTTATACTCGATGGCGGATGTGGCGCTGATAAAATTGAAATACTTTGGAACACAACTTGTTGATTCGTCACCTCCGAAATAGTTTTCTTCTGCGAGGATTCTGAATTTATGTGGAGTGTCGTTGCAAGAGACGAAATAAACACGTGTTAGTTTATATTATATTATTATATTATATTATATTATATTATATTATATTATATTATATTATATTATATTATATTATATTATATTATATTATATTATATTATATTATATTGTATCCAAACGACAGTGTTCATTTGGTTGCATGAATAAAAATTCTGAGCCTGTGTGAACCAGTCACAGGAAAAGCGAACCGATAAGAATGATTTTGTTACTCAGCCTTGAGACTACCTTGAGGCAGATGGCACTAGGCAGTCCTGTGATCGTTTCGTGAAGTGATGCCCTTTTTCTGTACTACTGATGAGTAGGCACGAGCAAACAAAATATTGTCAACGCTACAATAGACTCACCTCTGTCATAACCGCATCTGGCAGTGCAAGACACGCGACTCAGGCAGTTTAACCACACTTTTGCTTTAAGTTCAACGGACGAACTTGCTATCTCGTTTGTCATTTTTCCAGTTGCTTCAATCAGAGTCTACATGGTTACACTCGCCAACCGGGTGAGTCCGTTTTATCCCGTGATCTCAAACTCAGTCACGAAACGGGTGACTGCGTGATGCGTGATGTGTGGAATACAGGGGTCCGGTTTTTCCTCGCAGAGCCTGAGTTCTTAATGAAATAAGGCCGATTGAGTTGTTCATGCCTCGTTGTAATGAATCATCCATATCCGTGTTTGTACGTTCCAGTGTTCTTTCGGTAGGATGCAAGAAATCAACTCACTTAGCCATCTGGAAACAGGTGAACATGTGAGGAAGCGAGTTATCGACGACTGCTATTGCATGTTTATGGCAGTCCTCCAAAAATCAAGAGCCATGTCGATTCAGCTTGTATTCTTGGGCTAACACTAGTCTGTTGCGTCAAGTCACTTCCCAAAAATATAATTCACTTAACTGCCCTGATATTCGTCATCAGGCATCTCAGTTCAACCACTATATTCAGACCAAGCTCTCTCCTGAAGATTTTTTATTCACGCAACACTGAGTCAACAAAATCGAGTGCTACCCAGCGATACATAAGTTCGAGAACTTACTTTCAACAACTCATTAATTCAGCAAGCGAATAGAAAAATATGAACGGTCAGTTTATCCTTGTTTTGTAATAGAGCGCTAGGTTAGGTAAATCACTGCTTATCAGAGAAGAGCTTCAATTTTGCATGATTTTGGGAGAAACTGCTCCTAGTGTTTAATCTCTAATGAAAGCAGGGAAACTATGGGTGCGATTGGTCGAGGTCCTTAAGTCCCAAAATCAAAGGAGTCGGAATATTGCACCAGCTGAGCGTATAGTGGACAGTATAGTGATTACATGAGTAAGAGTAATGTTGTCATAAAGCACAGTGACAGCTTACCGAGAGATAAACAGAATCTAGCTTAAGGGAGTTACTGTGATACCATCACACCTATTACGAATAGGACTAAAGTTGAAGCTCTTGGGTACTTGCGATAACCCTGTGAAACCGATAACAAACAAAACAATCCTCCCTCCCATGAGGTGGCAGGTACTTAGTACGCATTCTAAAGCCCTTTGCTACTAGTGTGTTTCTCCTTGGAATCAGATGACATGGTTGTAGGTTTCGACGTCATGTAGTTACAAACTAGTGTATCTAAAGGGTAAACCGTTTTCGAACTCCCTCAGCAGGTCACGTTTGTGCAGGATTTTCGCCATTTCCATGAACTGAGTGGCGAATGACCGTTATGAACGCTTCTTTGCAGTTTGCATGAAGGTGAGATTCATTGGTTTCTCAGAACAGCGAATTCGTTACAGCCTGCTTTTCTTAGGAGTGATTTGTGTGATAATATTGCATGATCATGTTTCATTTTCCAGCTTTTGTCCTAGTGCAGTTACAACAGAAGTCATGAAATCGGTCAGTGGTAGAAAACTTGCGGAAATCATACAAACGACCTCGTATAGTCACATTTGCAGCAAGTCCCAGTTGTTGTGACGCTCGCGAATTCCACCAGGGCTCCTCGGATGAATTCGAGAATGAACCAAGTGCTGAAACCTATGTAGATGGCGGGCACCGTCATGCGGTTGAACAGCAGTGGGGAGTCTGTTTTAACTACAGATGGATGTGTTTTGTAGGGGGATACTGCAACAGGGTGCCTTCATTATCGATGGAATGTATGTGGTAGATGACATCTGCCGTTTGTAGGACAGAGTGGTGCATCGTATCCTCTGCAGGTCTTTTTCGATGGAATGGATGACCCAATCCTCCGTTTGGATGTTCCATTTCATGGGTGACAATTCCAAAATTCACATCTGTTAGCCGGGTATATCTTACATCATCTTGCATCCTCTTTCTTCTATTTTTATGTCAGTCCAGTAGATCGGCAAACTTGCTGAAGAGTTAGAAGTTACCATTCCCACATGGTTTGCCAGGATTTGTGTGCTCGGTTTAGCCGGATTATGGCGGAGAGACGTATGCGAGCTTTAGGGATGGGTGAGGGTTGAGTTTAAGTGTTCTTTCCCAGTGTGTTCCGATTATGGAGTACTGCCGTGTAGTGATCGACGTATATTCGAAGTGTTGGACATGAGGATCTGGTCGTTGAAGGACACTGCCTTAGCTTTGCATGAACTGCGTCTTGGTGCATATATCAGAACTCCAATGTCCGAGGGACCAGGTTAGTGACATAAAAGTAAACTTCAGGATGCGACTGTCAGTGTCTATATTTGCTTAAGGTTAGGTCGCAGGAGAAGCCCAAAAGCTCCTGGATACCCCTTCATTCAGCATATTCGTGGTAGTGAATAATCACCGTATCCGGATCAATTAGTTCTGTCACTCAGTGTACAAGGGCCTGCAGTAAGCTTTCGTTTTCGCTTCCTGATTCATGCTGGTAAGCTATTCTTCATACTAGTTCATCACTTTCATCAGTGGGCTAATTCTGTAATTCTATCAGAAGCATGCCTTCGTCAAGTGTGGTGGCTGAAGTTGGTAGCGTTGAGTGTTTGACGGATTGGTGAAATTATTTGCGGCACGTCCAGACTGCGGAATCGCAATTCGGGTTGTCTCAAATGAATATGGAAAGTTTGAGGTGCAGGACTGTGGGTTCGCGGGGGTTGGAGCCACTACGCAGCTCCTCCGCACCATCGTCCTCGTGGACTTCATCGTAGTGTTCTTTGAACCCTGTATATCTGCTTGCGTTGGAGCTTTTTGAATGAAATTTTCATACTGACGCACCTGCCATTAATCTTCTCGGGTGTTGAGTTAGCTGAAATTCCGTTGATCTCCTTCCTAAAAAACTCCGAACCGGCGCCCAGTACCACATAGTTTAGACGGTGAAATCATTATCTCCTGGTAGTTTTTAAATTATGCGACCGTAGCCCTCGGGTCGTCTTGGTGTCAAGTAAATGTAAAACGACTTATATATTGACCTTACTAGATATTTCACTATCAAATTTCAAGATATTGCCACAAAGACCTGAACCACCGTTTCATTTTAGAAGCAGTATATCTTTCCCCTACATGAGCCCAAGTGGCTAGAGAATTTACCGCAGCTGTGGAGCATTTCATATGTTTTTTGGTTACATCTTACATCGTATACCCATTCTCCAAAATCCCAGGAGCTTAGACACATGGATTTAAAACTCCCAACAAATGTGAGGAGTTTGTAATTCATCTTATGTCCTGACTGTGTTACTTTCTACGATTTTTCGATGGTTCTATCGAATATCAATAAAACCTCTATCTTAGTACCGTGGGGACCGCATGATCCCCACTGCTCCTGGTTGGAAGTGCTGCAGTATATGGCTGCCAATCGACGGCGTGCCTACTGTCAGTTTCTATCTGGTGTCTGAATGAGTGCTGAACTCTGATGTTATGCTGTTCATAACGATGCTGATGATGACTTTGACGTCTCAAACTATGGTGTGATTTGCCTGGGGCGACTTTAAGGCTGCAAGACAAAACTTGCTCAGAGTGACCGAAACTGTGCCATGTGGTAAGTACATTGCCGGTATTTACATTATCATCCTCGTTCATGGCTACATGCGGTTAACTTCGACAGTGTTGGAAATCTGGGGACAGGAAGTTTGTTGATAGTGTGGGGAGATCGGGAAATTTTTAGTGATGACTTCTTCTTGCAAGTGAAGACAATCTATGATAAAAGTCGAGAAAGTGTTTCATCCCTATTGGAAATTATCAGCAGTGTGCATCTCACGAAACTCAGAGTCATGAGCCTTCGATTACTCGGCTAGTAGTTTGAATGCTTAACCATTCGGCTAAGAGTGGTTGGTTAGCAGTCTGAATAACTCGCACTCAGACAAGATATAGCAGCACTCAGCTTTCGATCACAAGGTCCATATCACTTGGTCACACATCTTAACTGTCTCCTCGAGTTGTGACTTCTCAGACGGTGGTTACATCCCTCTTGTGAACTTATTCTTCGTCTGAGCTACTTATGGACTATTGCGTAGTATGAAAATGTCTGCGAATATTTACTGGGGAGTTCATCCTGTAAGTGAATCCAATACAGAGAGTAAGGTCTAAATACGGCGTCATCTGGTTTCTGCTCCATTCACCTACAGACCCAGTGGTTTAAATTTCACCTTGAGTGATGAAGGCCAGGTTTTTGATCACCCTCCGGTGTAACAGCAGCACTCTGAGCAGGACAGTGGTGGGTGATACACATGTCTATATCCTACACCTTAGTAAAAGGGCTTCACATGAGAATACATCTGATCGAGCCATCGAACATAGCTTAGTTTCTCACCTACTGGGCTTAGCTCAACATGCAGCCATGTGCTTGGCTAAAAAGCTGACAGCTATTCATTCACCAACGCATTGCCAGGTCTCAAGAAATCTTACGGTGCCAGCCACGGTGCCACAGTTGGTTACGGCTGAGTTATGCGCCAAGATTCGATATATATGGAAATTGTGATTTAAATATCTATAGGAGCTATAATATCTGCTGTCTGGCTGAATATTAACACCTACTAGTTAGTAGGATTCCCTCTTGCTTGCATAGATATTGATAGATCGATGCATCTTGCAGAATACACTAAAAACTGTGTGAAGATAAAGTTATCTTCGTCTCACGACCTGGTATTCAGCTAACGCAGCCATTCAGAATAAATCACGTTCCAATGACCCCCGTCCGCTACACTCTTTTCAGGCCCACCCTGCAAGGCATTTTTTTTACAACTGAATAGATCAACCAACCACTTTAGCCAAACGGTCAACAGGATAACACAGCTCACCGTTTCGCGTAGCATTTGCTAGCTGGAGCATCACCCACCAGCCGTGAATATTTCGGCAGGTCTTCGCACTTAACCAGACCATCACCAATCCATGATGTGTGATTCGCTCACTGGCAAGACTTTCTGGATATGAGTACATACGTACATATCATAAGGCGTAAGAGCAGCCTGCAGAGATGATCGCCGAAGACTTGCACCACTGGGTAAAAATTCCTTCAGCTCGTGAGAGGAACAGACATATTACATATATTGTCACTTTATTCGAACCATTTCGTCTATGCGTGTCGGCCCATGTCTTCTCCATGCAGCGAAACAACTGTTCCCGTGGCATCAGTATATCAACAAAGGCGATGCCAGAAACTGGCGGTGAGTAGACCCTGTTATGGTCACACAGAATCACCAGAGCATTTTCTGCTCCGTACCTACCAATGACCTAAATAGTACATATCGCTTGGTATTGAGTTTAGAAAGCCAGAGGTAGCTAAATTAGTGTTGAGACGTGGGCAAGCTAACTCGATGATACCATCGATTTGAGAAAAATGAGTGAAATGAATGATGGCGAGATACCGACTAATCAAGATATTGAAAGGATGAAAAACACTTCTCATTTGATACTCCATCCGATCCTTTCTGGTTCTGATTTTGTCTGGTAGCATTCCTCCAACTGCCATCACTTTGGATTCTGTTGCTATCTGTCACTGTTAAAAACGCTGATTCAACCCGCCCTGTTTTCATTCGTACATATCATAAGGTGTAAGAGCAGCCTGCAGAGATGATCGCCGAAGACTTGCACCACTGGGTAAAAATTCCTTCAGCTCGTGAGAGGAACAGACATATTACATATATTGTCACTTTATTCGAACCATTTCGTCTATGCGTGTCGGCCCATGTCTTCTCCATGCAGCGAAACAACTGTTCCCGTGGCATCAGTATATCAACAAAGGCGATGCCAGAAACTGGCGGTGAGTAGACCCTGTTATGGTCACACAGAATCACCAGAGCATTTTCTGCTCCGTACCTACCAATGACCTAAATAGTACATATCGCTTGGTATTGAGTTTAGAAAGCCAGAGGTAGCTAAATTAGTGTTGAGACGTGGGCAAGCTAACTCGATGATACCATCGATTTGAGAAAAATGAGTGAAATGAATGATGGCGAGATACCGACTAATCAAGATATTGAAAGGATGAAAAACACTTCTCATTTGATACTCCATCCGATCCTTTCTGGTTCTGATTTTGTCTGGTAGCATTCCTCCAACTGCCATCACTTTGGATTCTGTTGCTATCTGTCACTGTTAAAAACGCTGATTCAACCCGCCCTGTTTTCATTTCAACTAGCCACATGTTTCATCATAATGAAGTACGATTAATCAGTCGGGATACAGTGCGAAAACATTGGGAATAATATCAGTGACACCCTGAGTATTGGATTACATCAGAATGCGCTTGTGACCGTTGTCCAAGGTCGTTTTGCGATGTTACCTTGGAAGCAATCAGTGCGCAAATACCAGATAGCAAAGCAGATGCCAGTGTCACAAAAAAATTCGAAAATTGCTTGAATAAATAAATATTTTTTCAGATTGTATAGGTAACTCTATTTGTTTTTTGTCTACTTGAAGGTTATCACATAGTGTACCAACAGGAAAATTAAAGAGTAGAGACCGATCAGATGTCCTTTGAGCTTCAAATTACAAGCTACACTTAGTAATCGTAGCTTGGCTTAGGAGAGTAATATGTTAAGGAAAAGCTAGAGGTGAATCCTATTGAGTGTATTTTTAGTTAACCGCAATCACTCACAAAGTAGGTTGTAGGCACGAATTGCCTGTTTGCCCATTCCAATTTTAGTATCCAAAGTGTATGGGATTCGGGAAGGGGCGTAACGTCTGATTTTACATACTATCGGAAAGTAGCACAATGTGTTAGGTGAGAAATCTGACTGGTGAAAGTCAATTTGGCGCAAAAAAACCTTAATCACACTCAAAACTGATTTATGCCAACCCGCTACCTTTTCCTTCGACTTGCATTATCCGAGTTGGAAGAACCAACACCTTCTGAAATGGACCAAAGGACATGTAGCCATTGAAGGACGTTCACTAGTTGCGCAATCAGAGATAATAAATGACTGTGGATGCCCCTAATCATCCATTCTTCCGTTCGCACGATCTGTTGTAAGAAGGTTCATAACACGGTTCCCATAGTTTGTATCGAAAGTCGAGATAACTCAGTGGCTAAGGCACGAACTTATCGACCGGAAGGTCCGTGGTTTGAATCCAATCTCAGCATCTCGATTGTTTCTGTATTGACTTGGGCAACCTGGCAGTATTCCAGCCCTCGTTCTTCATTTGGATGATATGGCAGCTGTGCACCGAAGGGGTACTGCAGCTGAACTTTGTTGTTGACGGTGAGGGCAGTTTTTAAACTCGTAGAATACTGGAGAGCAGGTTAAACCCTCTTTCAAATTCAAGACCTGTTTGACTTCCTTCGTCAACGACGTATGTCGAAAGACGCTTAAATTAAAGCACCACATCTAATTAGCCTGAAAAATACTTTTTTTTAAAAAAACATTCTTAGAGAATATGAAACTATCTCCCAAGAAATGGCAACAACATAACCGTTTCCATAGAATACAAAAACCAAAACAGAAATAATTGGTTGAACTCAGGTTGTTTCAACATCGGTTCTGTGCTTTTATCAAACAATTTCAGGTCACCTAAAGTGCTTCTAAATATTTAACACACGTAACTGTAAAAGGTCCAGCCTGTGTAGAGGTTTTTGAAGTCTCCTTTAAGGCTTCCACCTGTTTAATTTTCCCTCCGTTTCTTATGATGCTAGACTTCTTTTAAAAATTTTCCGATTTCAAAAGAACATCTGACCAAGACTGTCGCGCCAGCTTACTATCCATGGTACTGCCATATTCTCCACTACTCCATGTTACAACTGCCTCGCCTAGGTTTACGTCGGTACGATTTTGCCTTTTTCGTGTGCCTTAACCCATCGGACTGTAACACTACCTCACTCAAAATAACCAACAGAAGATGTTGGTGAACACTAGAGTAGTGCCAAAAGTGGTATTGGAGACTGATTGTAAGTTTGCCCTGAAACCTTACCAAGTCGGCACTTCTCTTCCTTGCTTGGCGAACGGAGGTTCTGCCCAGCAATAAATCCACAAGTTGTTTCTGTTACCAAAAATGTGAAACTTGGCCCTAACAATAATCAAAGAGCTCTTATGGCTTAATTTTTTCAATCTGACCACAACTATTTTTTGAAGACAAGTGAAAAGCAATTACATTGAATTATGCAATCCGGAGATCGATGAATGTGCGTCCGGTGATGAAGGAACATCCTGCGTACTGCGAGGTGGTGTCCAACTGCATTGCTTCGCTGGTGTTTTCGCTGGTGCAGTATCTGTACGACGTTTCTCATTTGATGCAGTACTTCTGTTTTGATGAGCTGATCGACCTGAATGATCTTATTCGTAGTCTAGACAACGAAATCTACCGTACCAAATACCATAGCTGTTTAAATCGGTAACATTCTAAACTCCGCCAGTGACTTTGTGTTCCATCACTAACATTTGTTCGATACTTTGAAATGAAATGAATCGATATCTGATGGTGTCAGGATTTCACCAACACAAACGGCTCTAATCTCCCAGAAAGTTGCTTTTTAACTTAATAACTACGGAGTAATTAGATTACTAAAACTTACTGGCTTTCCTCATAACCATGAATGGAAAAATATACACACAAGTTTTCAATCGACGGACTCACATTTCGGAAACAACTGTTACTGTTTTCGGGAACACACAGTGTAGTATGAATCCAATGCATTCACAAATTTCCATAAAGTTCAACGTACTACTGATCCTAAAACGAACCTGTGTTTTCCGTAATGCACTACTCATAAGGTTGCTGAAAATTTTTCGAGGGCCCACGACCAGTTTCGTCATTCTTGGGGCCTGGAAGCATCAGAAACGAGAGATTCATCTGGGTTCTAGGCGAGTCCCTCCGAAAACCAAATTGGTATGCAAACGAGTGTATTTCGCTGACCTGTGTTTTTACTACATCTTATTGACTACCGTCTTATATCATAATAACGAAAGCGGACAACTAAGCGTGGGTTTATTAAGCGCTGGTGTTGTGCTGTAAAAGGCATCGAAAGACATCCAGAGAAAAAAGAAGGGTGAGTGTTTTGCTTCCTAATCGTCAATCCCATGATTGCCTCATTGGTCTGAACAGGTGAATGCAACCAATTGCAACACAACAAGGAACGATAAAGTGATTCAGTACAAATAATCCATACGATTCGGAAACTGACTGCCCTCGAAAAAAAACACCGGCTGACAGAAAATTCACAGCTTGTCTCATGTTCGCTCACACATGAGAGCAGGTATGCTATGTAAGGCCAGATAAGTATGCAAGCATCGACTACTCATTCGCCGATTATTTACTAACCCCTTTGTGATTGATTACTCACCCCCTGTGCACCAATGTGTGCCACATTTGTAGTCCCCTTGACCTCGAATCCCCATGTCCCAAATAAACACGAAGCAAGTCTTTAGAGGGTAAGCCTTTATTAGATTTCCCCTTAATTAGTTGCCTAGCTTTGATTTCTTTCCATTCTTTTGGATACAACACACATTGCTTCTAAACCAATGCTGACTGTACTCAGTAGTTGACTGTATATGGACAATATTCCAAAGAGAGGATCCTCATGAATAGATTTCTCAGTGATATGGTAAGGGCTTATCCCAAACACAATGAGGAATTTTCAGTTTTTGACTGAAATCCTTGTGGTTCATGCGCTTAGACATATGAGGCTGATGAGGAATTGTGCACTGTCAAAGAATTCTTAAGTTCTGCTTATGCTGTAACAGTACTCAACATTAGACAGGCTGTTGTCAGCACAGTTGCACCAACGTCCCCATGAAAATGTCTGTCGGCACGTGCGGCTAACGAAAATTACAAAATCATACGGGTCAGTTAGACTCAGTCACACTCGCCCATACGTTGACCCATACTCATCTACCGGGTAGACGATATTTCCTAGTTTTGCTAGGTGGCGCAATAAGAATTTTTGTGACTCGAGGCTGCAATTTTGGCTGACTAATATGTACCTATCTTTAGCCTTAATGAGGCTTCCCAGGCAACACTAAGGGCATTCGGAAAGTATGGCCTTGCCAGAGTACACCGAAATGAATAATTCGATGCATGCGTGTTTGACCTGTTTCCCTCGTACATGTTTGCATTGTTCACTTGATCCGTTAACCCACCAGGAGCCAGCCATTGTCGAAAGCCAACAGTCTTTATGTAAACTTTTCGAAGCACAATAATACACTGATTGTAGGTATGCACCAAAAGCTGTGTTTGATTGAAGTGCCAAACTCACTTCCTCCCGAAATCTATGAAGAGGCAAGGCGAGAATACTGCAGACATCAGTAACTTCATCCACCCTGTAGGTGACCCCGGCTGCACCATAAGGACAGGATCATGCCGCACTCCTGAAGTGAGTAAATTTGCCGACAGTCGCAAACACATAACCTGTGAAGTAGAGAGCTGAGAACTTTCCAGCTATTCTCATGGTAAACTTCCGCGTTTCGAAGGTCAAAATTCACTCTTATTTCCAAGGCACTGACTAAAGATGATGATGAACCATGTGATAAATATAGTCGTTGTTGTTCAGGCTTCCGTAAAAAAGTCCTGTTCGCATGGATTTCGGGCCATTTCCATCAAGGCATCAGTATGGAAGCTCAAGTGGGAAAGGATGATTCCCGATAAGAATGAAACAACTATGCATTGCTTTCCGACTTTTAAGCGTAGACTGGGATCTTTAACGCGATATGAACGATTTAACTGAACTCACAGTTATTTGATCAAATTACGCCTGTCAGAACATGTACAGTTACCGCAGTCTAAACGGTTGTACATATAGTTGTTCATATCAGTGGAGAATCTTTTGTTATGCAGTTTCTACAATATTATTTGTTCCTTGACTAATCGAATAGGTAGACTGATTTGTGTCTACATCTACTGGATGATGTAGTTTGTCTCCAGTTGATTATGCGTTTAGGTGACGTGATATTTCGTTGTGGTCACCTGACGGTATCGGAGACCTACGGAAGCCCCAATGGTTGTTGCACTGTTACCGTGACATTCAATTCAACTTAACGTATGGTCACCGGTGTCTTTATAATTGATTGACTAAAAAGTTTAGCTACCGTCACTGCCGCTACTACCGCACAGCGTCGATAGCTTCGCTTCAACTACTTGCAAAAACCTTGCTGTACTGGTTCACCGGTTTGTCGACCTAAACTCGATGTGGTGTGATATACAGTCATACCTGGATGGGCTGCCGAAGATGTTTAAGAGAACTGAAGTACTTGGCTGACAGCACTCTCACATTTTGTTCGGTTTATAGAATCGGTACGGTTATTTTTGACACGATCATGAATGCGACCACCGGTTTGAAAGTCGCTGGAATGTGCCGAGAAAGTGTGACATAGTTACAAAATGTGTAGTCTGTCTGACAAGCACTACCGAGTTCGCTACTTCAAAACGAATACCGAAGATATCTGTGCCGCTGTCCGACAGAATGGAAATAGCCCGACAAGGTTAAAACTGTAAATGATACCGCAATAGGTTCTACTTAACTGTTGTTTGGCGCACCCAAGGATGGCCACTGCTGATGGATCGGCAAAACATCAAGAATGAATGGCGAAAAGGCGTGAAAGGTGAAAAAGTGTCAAAGTTAAGCAAGTTCCTAAATTATTCTTCACGTTTTTCCTCGCAAAACTATGGGATAAGTGTAGCCAACAGCTAAAACCACCGAATCGTGCTCGGAGGACTGCGAAAGAGGATGAACGGTGGCTCATTCATATGCCTGTTTTCTCTCCGGACGAGAAAACATGCTGGCATGCCCCAAGGTGGTTCCTCTGGGGTGAGTATGTTTGCTACACTTAATTATGATGGTACAAAGAGGATAGAAGGCACATAGAGATTCGCCAAACAGTTAAACCTCCCTTTCCGCTCCTATGAATATCCGAATTCAACTGTCATACAGTAGCTTCCGGATTTACTTTTCCAGTAGTGTAAGAAAAAGTTATCGAACAAAACACAGGAGCTAGACTGTCGTTTAAGACAGCAGATGACAACCATCTACCATGTAACTCACCAACACTTACCATTTGTCTCAATATGAGAGTAAATCTCCACAGCACAATTATTCTTGTCTTTGGTTCTTTTTTAATTCTGTTTAGGCTGTATCGAAATGATTCGCTCAGCTGAATGGTGACGCTTCAACGATAAGCATGCAGGCATGTCTTGCTGATACACAAGTACGTCACAGTCACACATAAAAGCGTTAAGCTGATTAACGTTATCACACCACACTGCCTTTCGCCGAAACCTTTCAAAGAATTCCGGTTAACCAGATTTAGAAGAGAATGCGTTTTTCGTCACGGGTGTATCCTCGTGCAGAAAACAGTGTGCTTGCAAGAAAAAGGAGAAGGATTTAGGCTTAGAAAACAGTATTGTATGGTAGATCACATGTAGCTTAAATGAAGAGAATCTCTTCCTGGATCACCTGATTATCATCACGTCTTTTTTTACGATTTTACATCCAACCTATACTACTGAGGTCTACTACTGCAAACCCCCTCATTCGAAGCTTGACCTTCGTTAGTCCCCTTTTGCGAGGTTCCAGTGGGGGCCTACCAATGAGGAATTTGAGTGAATATTTTAACCATTAACGGCACGGCAACTTGGTGGATTATCAATCCATGTTCGTAAGCAGGTGACTTAACAAACAGACATCTAATCACGGAAGCACTGTCCAGATCATATCGCATGGTCAACTTCGCAGTGTTTTTCAGCTGGACTTCCAGGATTGTCTGCTCATTTTGGTAGCCTCAGTGGCCATAATTTATGGGGTTTAAGCTATCTAGATAGATGCTGAATTGACCTGAAAAAAGTAAGTCATAGGCAGGTAGTATTATCTTATAACCTGTAAGCGAGGCCATAGAGGGAAGGTAAATAGTTCTGTAGTATGGACCTTTTGCATCAAGATGGGATTGATTGACCTAGGCCCACTCTTTTTCACTACTTGGTGAACTGACACTCTTCGAATTCTATTTAAGCTTGTCAACTGCTCGATGAAATCTCCCTGTTAGTTTCGGCAATGTACCGGATAATGCCATAGAACTTACGACATCATTCTTGCTTCATATTCNAAGATCGTGACTTATCCCAACTCCCGGAGCTTTCTTGGTGGTTTTAATAAGATCAAGATTCATCGCTGTGGAAGGCATCCAGAACTGTGTTATAACTGATCGCTGGGGTCAACAAATTTGTGTAGTTACGGAGTACGCAGTCTGCACTATCCGGCAAAAACGCATCTGGAGCGCTCACGTCTGGCATGCAACTGAAGGCGGGCTGCAGGTTTTCGCAGGGCCTCCTACACATTTATGGCCTTTGATTTAATTTACTACTGTCCTGAGGCATATCACAACCCTATCAAGCCAGATGGACTTTACGATTAAATAGGGAGGTATGTCTATCAGGCTTTGATATTATAATATTAATAGTACTATATATTATAGTATATATATATATATTATATGTTATTATATATATATATATATATATATAAGTAGTACTATGCGGTTTTATGTGGCGTCGTATAGCTGAACTTTCCATTTGAGGTCATACCTTAGGAAGTTAACTGACCGATATTGGAGAGAGCAAAGAGTGGATATCTAAGTTTTCAGGCCCTGGAGCCATATTAGTCGATCTTTCGAGCGATGGGCTGAGCTGAGTTAGGGAACCTAGATGCACTGGGTTTGGGGGCTTGAGAGTTCCAAAGCGATGTATGTCATTCGACTGCGTACCAGTTTGATTTTTTCAGCAGACTTACCTGGAACCAAGCTGAATCCCTTGTTTATGGTGTTTTAGCCTATTCAGTGTAATGCGGTATATCAAATATCGTACTAAAACTTGCAATGGCCTGGTACGACACTTTCGGTTGAAGAAGGATCTCCTAATAGAGTGATCCAGCTGGGTTTCAGGTCAGTCTCCGGTCAAGACCAAATTGTCGTGCGAACGTATGCAGTTCACTAGGTTCGAGCAATTTGGGTTCAAGTAGAACATGAGGCTGACGGACTGCGTCTACCTGATGGGTCCCAAGAAGAAAAAACTCGGTCGTGGGCTGTCGAAGAGTAGCGGATCACGTCCATTGGATTTACATCATCTTAAAGATTTTTTTCAAACTCATGCTACCAGCAATCGTTCGCTGTAAAATATGCAACCATCGGATCTCCAACTGCGTTGGATGTATAAACGGTCGTCATCAGCCCATTCCATTAGCACCCCGAACACTTGTATAAGGGATGGTGTGACACAGCATTCACATCGCACGCAGCAACTGGTTGCCTTTTGCTTTACAATGAACTAGCTTTGGGCCCAGTTTTGACACAACTTTATATGGTAAGGCGTAACTGGTCGGCATAACGAGAAGGAATACGGTAACCCGGCCTAAAATGACCGATCGAGACAGGTGACAGGCACTTTTTGTATATTTTAAGGCTCGTAACATTACGCTGCGTGGCGATCGCGCTTTGTAATCTGATTCTACAGCTTTCTTCATTGGTGGACGGAATTTCATCAATGTGTTGTGGTTGGAAGTTAGTACTAGGAAACAGTCGAAGGTGCACACTTCCAACCACAATCCGCTGATATCCCATCGACTGGTGGCCAAATGTTAGTAACCAAATCGCTCAGGTCCTTGATTCTTGGTAAGCGACAGTAGTTCACACAATCCTAAGTTCAAAACAGAGTTGATTTCAGATCCCCATAGGAGAAACGAATAACAAGTCGAATAAACAGGGTTGATTTTGTCTGTTATACAATCTGAAAGAAGGACAGACAGGTTTCGTCGTCCCCGTTAGCTGTAAACATTCTTGCGTAGAAAGAAAATGAGTGTAATCCGGTGCTAACTATTCAAATTTCAATATGGGACATCAGGTAATCTGTGATCATTAAATGCTTTGTAGGAAAGACAACATATGGACTTTTTTCCAACGCTGCTGTTTCTTACCGTTTGATCTTGCGTTTTTAAATCGGGAGAATGACAGTTTAGCTGGGCTGAGGAGAACAGTCATATGGGATTTCTATCACAAAGCACCATACTCCACATTACCACCGTATAATCTATCTTTTACACGCTTTATCTCTGGGACTGTGCAGCATCTGATGAGTGTACACGTTTACTTACAGAACTACGTCCCCAATGAAACCAGGCTGAGTATGGAGCGACCGGTTTCTTTTTCGAACGTTCAATTTACCATTATTTTAGTGGTGGCATATACCAGTGTGTCATTGTTCCACAAATGTTCTTCAAGGAGGACCTGATAAGCGCAGTGCGATGTGAAAGGTTTGTAGTTCGAAGTTACACCAGTCTCGGTTTTACCAGGCTAATGAAACCTCGTTTACATTAAGCCGTAAGTGTCGAATCTCAGGCACTGTCTTTTCGCCCTTCCACCTTGAATAGATATCAGACAGCTAACCCTCCAGTGTGTTGATGCAGTTGTATTTGTCCGCCAACCAACGAAAACAGGATAATCATTTCGCTGAACGGACCAAGGATCACGTTCCAGCGATACCGGAAATTGCGTACTCACAAATTAAGTCTGTGCAACGTGTCGGGTGTGCAACAATACCTGAAACTGCGATGATCAGTTTGTACAGAAACACTTCAGCTGATACTTCATATACAACTATACACGTCTCCATAAACCTCCCGGAGTTATTGATGATCATTGGCGACAACCTTGCAGCTGGTAGGCTTAATGGACACCGACCAAGGCGGTCGTAACGCGGAGTATTGTGAAAATCAAACGGTAGTAAAATCACAATGAATTCACTCACGGAGAAAACTGAAGAACCGATATTCGGAAGTAGAACTTGCTTTGGTGAGAACAAGCTCAGTGAAGGTTGCTTTCGGGTGTAACATTTCAAGTGAACATTCAGCTTCTCGGACAACAATCGCCCAACAAGGGAAGCCACAGGTAGATTAAAAAATCTGTGACAGATCCGAAATATTGTATTTCATCAGCCCATGGTTGTTAAGGGTCGTTAAAAACTCAGGAAATACGATCATTTGCAAATTGAGTTAGCGCCAGCTGGGACATTCCGCTGAACCCCAGATGAGTCTCTCCTTTATCATATTCTCCAACTAAGGGTGCTGCACATAGGTCGATCCATGTATCAGTTGGTACGATATTAGAGAGAACGCAGTATATTTTCTTGGTGGAACACAACTAACATGCCTGACTGGAGCAGCAAGCAATTACCCCAGAGATGGGCAGTTGGGTGAACCGCAGACAGAATATAAAAGGTGGGTTCTAAATGAACTCTGCGGAAACGGCCTTAAAACTACATAATTCGGGTGCACTGGATAACAGAACTTAAAAATCATCTCGTGACACACCGGCAATCGAATTGTTTACTAACCTGGTCACCTTATTTGCTGCATATAGCAAGGCGGGTAAACGGGGATAGGTTAATTCTGATGTTCCCCTTTTTTCTCTTTAACAAATTTGCTCTTCTTCACCTCCATCGCGCTCCGCTCCTACTGATCTTCCCCCTTTCTGAGTACTAACAGATCCGTTCACCACCCACTCTCGCCAGGTGCCGCTGACTCGGCTTCCACGGTCGCGGACATTTCGAGACATTCTTCAAACCCTGGAGCTCAGTTCATCCGACAGTCTTTACTGTTAGCATTCTGAAACAAGCTGGGCAACAGACTGCTTTTGCTTGTACGATTTCTATGCTTTCTATGATGTGTGCTATCTGTCAGGAAAAAAAAGACGCAAGACGCGGGTACCTTTGTCCCTCAAAGAATGCGTCACCTCCTACAAGCTAAACTGGCTGGTCCATGTATTACGTGTGTTGAATTACCGCCCAGGAAAAAGAAGACGCAAGACGCAGGTACCTTTGTCCCTCAAACAATGCGTCACCTCCTACAAGCTAAATTAGCTGATCCATGTATTACGTGTGTTGAATTACCGCCTGCCAAAACAAGCGCATTTTTCCGTGCCCAATATGAAGTGGAGTACAGAAGTTGACATGGTAGAGAGGACTGTGGTGTGTCGAAAAGTTTGGGTGTTGCCGGCTTAGGACGAGGTCCACGTGACTCTCCCCATACTTTGCTGGAGACACTGAATAATATGGCAGATAACTGATGTTAGGGGTACCAAGGCTGTCGGTTTCTATAAAGATTGAGTGAGCGTTTGTGGTATAGGCATCTCGGATGATCGTGGTAGACTAACTCAAGGTCTCTCTGCCTGCCCATTTCTTTAAGTCTTCCCAGTGCAAGACTTTATTTGGATAAATTGGCATGATGGTACGACAGCTGTTGCTGTCATTGATGGTGATGGTGATGACGACGACGATGGTGATGGTGACAATGATAATGGTGTTGACTTATCGGAACCCGACCAAGTCTGCCGTAAGTGAATAGCCTTGTCCGTCGATCTTATTATGGTTAATGTTAATTCGATCCATTGTTGCAGAAAGACCAGAACAGGAGCACTTGGACAGTCAACTGCAATTCGATCGACATGGACAAATTCATTGCCCGATGTGGCCTACAAATGTAGGAATATTCGAGTTGATTCACCAAACTCACACAAGACATTGTTGACAGAAAGCAGGACCGAACTGTCACAAGCTCAGATGAAGTGTATTAAACAGAGCTACAGCCTGAGTCAGTGGATGCATTGGAAGCGAGGTCGCAGTTAATAGTTAGTCCAATGCTGACTGAACGGACACTGACGTACCCCATTTGGGTCTCTTTTCGACGAAGCAACGAAGCAAAAGTGTGTGTGTTTGGGTAAGCAATCGAAAAAGTTCCTCTGATGTGAACGTCCAGGCAACGTTTTTCTTTGAATTATGCACTACATCGTTCCTGCTTCGCAACTTTTGCATTATTGCACATCAATCAATCAACGGTTTGCAATAGAAGTGAAATAGACTATAGAGGTCCTGATTTCAAGATTTTGTCAGTTTTAAGGCGGAAAAATGCGTTTGAAACATGTTAAGAATATCGATAGTCCTTCAGAAGTAATATCCTTTCGGCCACGCTACCAGAAAGAAGCATGAGGTGTAAGATATTGTCAGGTTGCCCAAGCGTAGATAGAAGCGTTCGAGTTGTTCTGGTTGCATTCGAACCACGGAACATCTGGTCAGCAAGTTCGCACCTTACTGAGCCACCTAAAGCTCTTAGAAATATGATACTCCTAAAAGGC
This sequence comes from Opisthorchis viverrini, assembly GCF_000715545.1. Classification (NCBI taxonomy): domain Eukaryota; kingdom Metazoa; phylum Platyhelminthes; class Trematoda; order Opisthorchiida; family Opisthorchiidae; genus Opisthorchis; species Opisthorchis viverrini. The sequence continues at coordinate 7,855,122 of NW_008751657.1, read as the reverse complement.
ACTATCATTCGTATGAAGTGAATCATGACGAGGATTTGAACTGCCAATGTAGATGACTTTCACACTACGAAAATATGCAACGTGATGATCGTTGCAACCTAAATCCTCCATAATGAAACAACTGGTCATGAGATAGGAACGTTAAAAACTGCAGGTTGACAACCTCAGTGGAACCAGTGCTGAATCTACCGCTCACTAGTTCTCACTTTAGCCCCACAATGACTGCTAAAAAGTCTAACCTGCGCGATAAAATTAACGAGTGGCATATTTTTGATACAATTTATCGAATATCTCATGGTGCGCCGTTAACCAGAAAGAAGTAGCGAAGACGTCATTCTAAAATTCCAAACTGTGTGTATGTGCGAGAACACAAATCTTCACAGTTGAACTTTGGTTTATTGGGTGTAGTGGCAACGCAATCCAGTAATCAAGTTGGAATGGCAAACCTCTTGTTGTGCTCACAGTTGCTTTGCTAATTTAAGTGAATGTTTGAAATTGAACGAAGGTGTTAAAAACTTTCCCGGAAATTCATTGATAATTTCAACTACCATTTCGACCAGTAGAATTGACTCCTTGAGAGATCAACTTTTTGAGCAAAAGTGCGAGCCATGTAAATGAAATCGTATTATTAGGGGTAATCATATGCTACGCTCTCCCTGGCTCTGTATGGGGCATCTTCCGTTCCCAGTGGGGCATACCTCCCAAGAAGGAAAACCATCTACATCATGTGAATAGACTCCGCTCGAAACGACCATACAAAACCCAAAACCAATAAGTGGACAATAAATTCTGTCAATCTGAACCGATGAAATTTTTGCCCAAAAGCCACATTCACAAATTCTGTCACTGATTCTGCAATAAGGAAACTAGTGCACAAAGTAATCACCGTTCTTGGGCCTTAATCATCATCATCATCATCGACAGCATGACATCAGTGTTCAACACTGGGCCTTAAACTGTAGACTTATTCTTCGGATCGGATGACCTAGCTGTAAAGGTTTTGTTACTATCTAAGACGAGACTGTTGGTGCGTTGTGAGGCCCATAGACGATATAACCTTGACTGATGATAAAATGGGTGCAACAGAATTGCTCAGAATATGATGTTCTCTGGACTAAATTTCTGCCAGGTTGCCTAGCATGGTGACCAGCAGGCAATCCTTTACTTCATGGCAAGCCGTCCAGAATAGCTATATTCTGAAACTCGGCTGATTCGTCGAAATAATCGTTGGAGGTCAAGAAGACCTACTCCTCAACAAGCCAGTCATTCTCCGCTCCTCCTTGTCCTTCATTTGTGGAATATTCTGTATTACGTTTCACAAAAAGTTTCCATCTTCATCCGCTTCTGCTATGCTGTCGAATGCCTTTGCGGTGAGACGTTTTACTTCGCTTTACACACTTTAATACCGCAATCAGCTGGTTCGGTATCCTAACGGACGTCATTTGGCTAACTGGAACTACACCTGTAACCGACTAAACTGACTGAGCAAGTGGAAAATCAGTGTTTCAATCATTCCAACAGAACTAAGTTACTGAGACCATCACGATGTTTGCATGTGAACAGTATGATAGTTGCCATCCACTGCATTCTGCGCGAACCGCATAGACTGTGAGTTAAGTGCAAAGTTCACATGCCAATGGAACTCCATAAAATCTCCTTACTACTGCCCACCAATGGAGCCTTTACTACCAGGACATGAGAAATTTGGCAACCCAACTCATATTATCATACACATAAAGTGACCGAAGCCTGAGAGACTGACGAGTAAAATGTCCTTCGCATGGGACTGAAGTTCAATTCTACCGCACTCTATATGACATCCGTCAGTGTCCTCCACCGATTCGTCTCCCATTAGTGAGATGAAAGATGTCTAACTGCTTGCATTGCTTTAGTGATCCGTTTTTCGACCCCTTAGCCTTCCCTATTGTTATATATTTTAGGAATCGACTACACTTGGTCAGATTGAGGAAAACGTGGCAGAAATTTCGCTCACATCTGTTCTGCACGCGATAAGTGACCAAAACATTACTGAATTCGTACTTTTGTCTGAGCCGGTTACTCTTTCGGTACGTTCGGACCATACATACAAGAATAAAAAAATAGGATGCAGGTATCCCAGTTGTGAGTAGTTCTGTAAATCAGTTTGCGTAGATAGAGGACATGTTTGTACGATTCAACAAAGTTGGGTCTTCATAGGCACGCAGTATTCTCCTCGGTAAGGATCATCCATGTTCCCCATTTGGAGGCGTAGTAGGTCGGTCAAGCCCCCAGTTTTGTGAAAACTGAGAGGTCCATTTGCATTTTGAAGTATGATCCGTCCTTTAGAACCCGATGAACTACGATCCTTTCACGATGGACAGTAAACATAAGGTGCTATGAGAAAACAAAACTGCATCAGACGAAGGTAATGTGCGAAATTTTTCATCTACTTGGAATCAGTTTACTTTTGCTTGTCTCCCGCTGTCTCATCTTCTTTTGAGCTGTTTGACTACCCATTTTCTAGTTTGCCCACCACCTGCTTTCTAATACCAACACAAATCCCCAGAGTTGACATACTGTTCAGTTGCCATAACTTCGTCAGTCGAAAGATTGGCTTTCACACCCAAGTCATTTGTGCCGATGGCCTGTACGGAATGAATTTCATCAGTCAATCCTAAATTGTTACCACGTAGAGATTTTTCAACGCTTACAGTATCCCAACAGTCGAAATGTGTCCACAGATGACCGATCTTAAAGTGAACTTATCAGCTCATGCTGAAAAACCACCAAATGAAATTTGCCCTCAATCAAGTTTTATAAAACGCCTGGCATCATGACACCATACGTTAATCAGCTGGGCAATTCGATTGCAAACGTTTCATCACCAATCGAAGTGACATCATCAGTGCGTTATTGGGGAGTGTAGTGGTGCGTAGCGATGGGTTGGTGGGTGCACAACCACCAGCCACTTATCAGCAATCGTTCAAGTGTTCTTCAAAGGTAAGCTTTTGACGAGATAGCCTCAACAAGCAACACACTTAATTGCGTTCAAACGACTAGCAGCGGTTGTCTCTAATCTACAATGAAAAATCGTGATTGTTATCCTCTTTGAATATCGATCCCGGTTGCATGTCCACTTTTCAATGTTGAACCTTGATTTCACCAGTTTGAATAGATCCCACCTGTATGAGTTTATCGGTCATTGATCCCCACGGATGACAGCTATGCTTAGGAATTTTTAAAGCTGAACGGACGAACAATACTGACATCATGATGTCATGAGTACCACATCTTGTGAGTGGTCTTCAACGGTGATATCTGATCTAAAGTACATGCGCCTTCACGAAACGGGTGAAAAGATTGTGGGCTGTTTTAGTTTCCGACCGTTGTGTGGCTCTTTTCTTCATCTTTGTCAGGTTATGCTGATATGGCTGCATGAGGTCATATAGGCTGATCAAAATTATACGCATTTTACCTGGGTAAAATGAATGTCTCATGTCTCATGACGTGATCATCGGTCGTTCGGACTGAATTGAAAACCAGCTGATCAACGAGCAAGACAGCCGTTAGGGTTGACCACGCCAGCCAGACCAACCACCTTTGAGCTGAAAGTCCATGGTTCTTTTAGTAGGCATTATCCACTGGTTTGTGCGATAAGCTCCCGTGTCAAGTTCAGCAGCAAGCAAACTCAGTCCCTGCTGGTCAAATTTATCCCCCGCGTCGGATATCAAAAGATAATTAGCCCTACTTGTTAGATGTGTTAATAGATATGGATAAGAACCGACTCTATTGGCGACGATTTCTTTTTGTAGTAAACCGTCTTTCAGAGACCATCCACAATGATAAAACTATGTACAGTCGAACGAGACGGAAATAGTTCTCCCTCATTTTCCTCCCCTCACTTTGGAACGATTTTTCCTGCACTGGTTCTGATCTCAGGCCGCCGTCTGCACCTATATGGTGCGCTGCCATCTGTTTCTGGATCCGCTTTTCAATAAGCAATGGATCTGCACGCACTACCACATGCGGTGTGCACTGAGCTACATATGCAACTGCCAACTACACTCAAACCCACGGAAATAAGACTGGAGGGAAAACGGGAGGGGGACAGTTCTGGGGCCATCAGTATACGAAATTGTGATCCGCAATTGCCAAGCCAAGTTGGGGATAATCGAACAGTCGAGACCCATTCTAAATGGGAGACAGCCTGGTGATCCACTAGACTCACCAAGACATACGTATGACTGGCCGTTACTCGGCTTGAGCTGTACAAAGGCACCCACAGAAGGGTGCCTAAAAATCCAGTATCCATAGTTTCAGGACAGGTTGTTTGCAGATATGTACATGAAATGTACCTGAAAAAGAATGCATGAAAATAAACTGAAGACCGTACAACGCAATATAACGAAGTAAACGGACAACCAGAGGCTTTCAATGCTTCATCACATAGGAATCCTACGCGTTTGGTTGGTGGTACTGCTCCACTGATTACTACAGCGTGCACCGGAATTTAAAGATAGAACAAAACATGAAGTGAACGCATTGAGTCTTACAATAGCACCATAATCTTCAACGGTACAATAGTTCAGGGATGTACTGGTAAAGGGTGGAATGAAAGGTAAAGAATGGGGACTTGATGTAAAGACACGTATAGCCTACAGTAAAACTAGCAACAACAGGGCGCCCACATCTTCAAACCGCAATAAAGTAAATGCATCTGGGTACTGTGTAGGATTAGGGCAGCATTACAGAGAATGAGAAAGCATCCTTTGAGAAACTTATCCAAGACCCTTAGGGATCTTAGTGGTCTGGTTAGGAAGTGACAGCGTGCTCTCTCCCAGCATTGGTTGCGTGCTGACTGCGTTTATGGAGAATAACACGGACCTCAGCCAGAAAGACGCCAAGATGTCAGAGCAAACAGTTTGACTGTAGGGGTTTTTATTTTGCGCAATCATTTCCTACCTGCCACAGATGTTTCTCCAGCGATGTTTTGCTAGCGGTGGTTCACCAAAGGTTATAACTCTCCTTGGGGCAAACAGGATTTTCCATTGTTAGAGTTGCTATACTGGACGCATCTCACAGTGGACATCCGACTACTTGTCAAATGGTTAGTAGTTCCGTATGCAGAGTGCCACTGTAAAACGGCCCTCACGTGAACTGACAGCTTATCGAGTTTTCTTGGCCTAAGCGTTAGCAACAAGTACGATGCCACAGGTAGGCTCGACTGATGGATCACGGCATAATTTCCAGGGTAGTATGAACAATCGGTTAGAACATTATACTCCATTTCCTGCCCACAAGCTGATATGATGTATCGGAGAGGTTGAATCGAATGAACGGGGCGAACCAACCGAGACAAAGTTGACACGCAATGCTAATGTGTAGGGGACAAGGTCAAACTAACTCACTGTGGTCTGGCAGCCCGGACTGGATATTAGTTTAATGCCGTGCCGACAGTTCGTTCAACACAATGCCAGAAGTCAGGTAACCGAACTGCATTATTCGTCAAGGTGGACTAAGGGCCGACAGTAACGATCTATCAGGTTAGGCGAACTGCAGGGAAATAAAAGCCTAACGCGCTGACTGTGCGTGTAAATTTTATGCTTGTAATTTTTTTGAACAGATGTTTACTAAAAGGGAATTAGTATGAGTACTGCGAATCTGATTCAACGTAATTGCTGTAGCATTGAGTGATGGCGGCATCGGCCACGCTGGGAACACGGGTCGACATTTTGGAGTGGATCTAAAATGAGCCTCACTCACTGAGTTGCCTCATCCCAAGATAATCCCCTTGTTTTTCAGTAGACTGGCTGTTGAGCATAAAGTTCAAAGCGGTTCCTATCGATCGCTTACATTGTTCGTAACATTTTCGCACAAGGAAATTTGTTTATCGATCATTTCTTGACTGGTAAAGATATTCACATCGAAGCTCATTAACCAATTCGGCTTGGAGCAAACAAATGAGCACATTCTGACATATCCTTCCAAAAAACGAACAATTTTGGCTTACCTGGTTACTGGCCTACTGGCTTTTCGAAGGCTCAGTAACGACCAGACCGCGCAGATTTATTCCGCTACTTGCCTCGAAAGGTCGTCTTATTAAGCTTAGTGCTCAAAATCATGGGGAAATACGCTGGTGAGGTTAGCATGTTTCAAAACGAACTACGCTATGATCAACAGACTGTCCAGGCCATCTGACGTAAAAGTAGCTTGTTACGGGAATTCCGATTCGTCTATCAAACCGAAACATATCACACTACGCTAAGGCATGTCGGCCTGTCAGAACTTGCACAGAACAGATCGGGACAAAATTCAGAAACGAATAAACATGTCTCGCTTGACAGCGATTAACGATAATATGCTTGCCATAGTAGGAAAGATTTACACAATTCCGCTCGTCAGGCGTTTCTACGATTTGTGAGTGAACTGTATTGCACATTTAAGTAACACATTTACAGACATAAAATGACTGAAATTGAGTTGATTCGAAAAACCACGTGACTTGTGTCTATCTCTTCAAAGCCACGGCTAATATCGCGCAGCATATGTCCTCTCACGGACAGGTGATAAAGCACTCCCGCACCACTAGTAATCTTACTAGGACAGTCACCACCTTATAAATCCTTCTGTTCGTTTCGTGATGGTGTTCAGCCCAACGTTTTGGAAATTCATTCTACCGAACATATAACCTCTCTTCTTGGATGTCACTAGAATTTGGTATGTACCCAATATGTGACAGTGCAATATCCTGGAAGGTCTCTTAGTCCTATCCACTTCAGCAGCACACAACAGACACTAAAACCACCAAACGTTCTGGCAATAAACCGAAGGAAACGTGGACGACGTGGCGTCAGAACGACTTATCCATGGGGGAATTGTCCGAACTTTGCGTTTATGAGTCCACCTGAGATAATCCATCAGCAATGGATCCCATATACTGCCCAAAACAGCCAATTACAGAAAAGATTGAAAAAGAGTGTTTTCATCTGCGGACTGTATTTAATCAAATCACCATGGGACTGGAAACAGATTCTGATTGAGCATCGAATGGGACAATGGAGACACAGGGACATATGATACAGGGAACAGTGACAGAAGAGCACATTACCTGAGTGGGTTTTGAGGATAAACAATTAGCGTGAGCCGTTTGGAACAAGGTCGAAATAGCTGACATGACTGATGAAAACATGGATGAGTCTAAGAATATACGTTAACAACAAACAGACAGAGAGCGCTTCGTGAAGAAAAGTGATAAGTTGCACAACGGAGTTCATGAGAATCAAAGAATGACACAATGGCTAACAGTCGAACACCAACAGGATTCAGTGAGATGCTAGACTAAATAGCGGATAGCTACTCAGGAGTCTGCTGTCGGCTGACGCTGGACCGCGCACGTTTCGTCCGGAGGCAAGAGATTTGATTCAATGACATCTCCTTTGTTCACAGCAAAGACGGATTCATCTCCAGAACTTCCTTTTGACGGTTGTGAGAAGTGGTATTGACTCTTCAATCGGTAGAACTCAACAGCGGATATTGAGCGAAACTTCTGTCGTATAACTAAGCCCATAGTGATCAGATTCCCCATGGCCCGGATGGCATCCAGGAGTGCAACAGCTAGGACCTACGTGAAAAAGCATACACAGAGTGACGCTGAGTGTGCAATGAAAACAGAGCGGGAGTTAATTTGGACGTCTAGTTGGAAGAGTAATGGGATGACTATGACTATGCAGTCGAAGGCTAAAAGAAGGGCTCTCAAAAAACCCTACATATACCTGCCACCTTGTAGGCCAGAGATCAGATCCCTACATCAAGTCCTCCTCTTCGGTATGAGGAGTTTCATTTGTCCTTAGGGCTCTTCGTTCACCGATCTCCACCCACACTTCCTTCAACCAGGCCTTTCTAACCCAAACAGATCTCGACCACTCGGCCGTTGCTCTGTTTGTAAATAACTGTCCAGTAAATTAATCTGCCGAACCTTTAGTAAATTCGAAAGATCTGTTCAATCTTGCGGCTTCAAACGTCTATATACTACATCAAAATGGGCAATAAGCAACCCTTGCTCAGATGAAGATTTCGCTTTCAATCAGCGTATGTTGCCTCTGAAACGTGTACACAAGACTTCACTTCGGTCATGCACTTGAAGCTACTCAAGGCGAACGCAGATTTGTTGAGCTCAGTCTTAAGCTGTCTGGTGATCATGATGCAACGGTTTGTGGTGCCAACAGCGTGGAAACCGTACGCAGTCACAGGGTTGACTGTGCCTTAGCGGGAAGGACCTTTTCACTGTCCGGCTGACCGGCTCAGTCAAGACCAACGCATCTCGGCATCAGCACTCACTGTTTACAGGGGGCCACCAAATGCAAATCAGTCCTGGACTCAGTTGAACCATGTGACAATTGGCTACCGATGGGCTGCTTCAGTTCAAGAGTGCGTTACTTCTGGAGTGTACAACTTAACTCTGACCACGGCACTGTGCTGTTACTTGTACCAATTGGGTTCCCTCCGAAGCATGCCGGTTGAAACAAAGTAGTTCAGTTCACTACCTCCAAAGCCTAGAAGCTTTCAAGGCCATAATGATTGTTGTGGCGACAATAATGGTGGTGGTTTGGAAACATACTGGAACAAGATGAAAAAATTCATGCCCGAAGCCTTAGAAATTCTGGATACCGTTAGGATCAGCAGCTCCCACTGCTGCCTGGGAAGCTACTCTAGCAACAAATGGCTGTCGTGGTGCACGCAGATCCCTAAAACGTCCATAGTGATGGTGGTACGGACCAGGGAGGTTGCGAGAGAAATGCTTGAATCCCTGTTCTCCAAAATACATGGAGTGCAGTAATACTGACACCACCTCAACGGGAACGCCTATATTCAAAAGTGGTGCACGAACATCGTGCGAAAGTCAGCGTCGCATCAATCCAGCAGGGCTGACTCCCTGGCATTAGCGTGCGTATGTCGATCCACTATCGAGAGAGTCGGATTCTTCGAAATCAAGCTAAGTTGCCCTGGCCGTGGGTGCATTGCGGTAAGTGCTTGATCTACACTACTCCTTCTGGCGCTGCTTTTGAATCTGTCTGAAGCTATGGCTGTGTTTGTTAGTGAAAGATGACCCATGTAAAACGCTGTCCCCTATAAATACTTTATAAGTATTCTCCTAGGGACATCATCATCATCATCGACAGCATGACATCAGTGTTCAACAGTGATGCTTCACTGCCGTACCCTAGGGACAAATAAGGTTCTATGACGAATCTTTGTCTGAGTTCATCACGATCACTGGTGCCAAGCAAGACTGCCTTGTCGACCTTCCCCTTCAACGTACAAATCAATATGTTATTTGAGTCTTTTTTATTACCCACTAACACCTCTGGGAATTGATATGCTCCCGGGACGTCCGTTCAGATACTGCGTATATTGAAGGTGCCGTTCAACAACACGAATTATTCTAGATGACCTGCTGCACGGTTCGGCATATGGTTCACACTCACAAACTGCAAAATTGTGCTGCAAGCCTGGGTCGCGTTGAATCCAAACCTCATGCTTTCCGATGAACTGGCCAATGAGGGAGATAAGTTCGTTTATCTGGGAAGCTACATTTCTCGCGACTGGCACAAGAGGAAATCACTTTCCAAATCGGGAAGGTCTGTGTGGCATTTATCAACCTCTGGCATCTGAGGAGTCTATGACATCAGTTTGGCTGTTGAAAGCAATGTACACCGCCCAGGTGCGGCGTACAGCTGCGTGTAGATCTTCAAAGACTCCCTGTGTCTGACCAACGTGTGGGCCTGGTGGGAGTACCAGATCACCAATGTTGAGGGTGCCAGATGAGACAAACCAATTGTTTGTAGTGCTGATAGATATGGCCCTGTCACGCAACCAGTGATGGTTCCGCATCAGAGCAGTCACCTTACGCGAGCACATGTCACACTCTCAGCTTTATCAGACATATAGGAGGATTTAACTCCAATGAATCAATTGAGCTACCGCCTCTAGTGCTGTTTAATCATTTTCCTTACCCTCAGTGCATGAAAGTGTAGTGGCTTGAACCACTGTAGTGTGATACACACTTTATCGTTGGATAACTGAATTGAACTGAATCTTGAGAAAATCTGGGATGGCTTCTTCTTAGGAGGACTTCGTACGGTTAGATGCGAGGGTGACGACAAAGAGCTCCTCCGTTGAATGAACAACAAAATCGGTCACCCTGAGGGCGGCTCCTCATGGGGGGAGACAGATAACTCCACCAGTATTTCGACTGTTTGTGAATATTTCTGGTGTTTGTCCACGAGGTCAACTACGTTATTTTAGCCTTCGACAATCTAAAGTAGCATAGATACCGCATGCCCAGCGGCTCTGAATCGCTCCATGCATCCATTTTTAATTTATCTTCTTGTTCTATAACACTACATTGTATGCCGCAGTTGTTAAGTGATGTATCTTTGTCAATTTTTGGCACAACTCTATATTTGTGTTTCCTTAGGCTCATTGGCTTGACATGACGTCGAATGAGTTTCAACAGGCGCTAGCTTCATCACTCGCTTGCATGTGCTCTTCACTAAGGTTTAGTAACCGACATACAACTTAACACTAAGGTCATAGAAACGCTCCGTCATTCCAAGAAGCATTAGATTCCGGGGAGCGTTTTTGATTTTTCAACTTTATATGAGAAGTGTGAGGAAAGTAGCCACACAAAAGTGAGCATTGTTACAAATAATTGCCTTTACCAAGTGTGACAAGCACCCTTGGTCATCCCGAAAAACGTCTTTGGCTAGTGTTTTTCACAGGCCTGATGTCGTGTAGTCACATGGGCATACACGCACCACCTCTGCGTAGGAAGACTGGTTGTGCTCGGTGATAGGTACTGAAAATTGTTTAGCTGTACCCATCACAAAGATGGTACTGTATGGTCCAGCAGTGTGGGTTAGCAGATGACATCGATCGGTGTACGTTGGGCAACGTTTCAAGTGTGTTTATCAGCCCTTTGTTCGCACAAAGCGTCCGTTCACACATCTGCTATGGATGCGCCAAAAATAATAACACCTATAGCACCCTGCAGTCGTCACTAGAGTTGTCAAGGAAGAATGGGTTCGAAATGTGCGAAAAAGCAGTTGATGTAAGAGGAAGGGGAGCGATTTCTCCACGCCCTGTATCTTCTGTCGAATTCGCAAAGGTTCATGGAAAGTGTCATTATTAGGAAAGTGGATTCTTTGTGAGAGTAATCTTGTACCACTAACTGACCTAATCCAAAACTCATATCAGATGACCGCCCACATTAGGTTATACGCAATTTAACAACAGACACTCAGTGTAAACTAGTTTAGAAGGGCACATTTCGCTCAGGATTACCGCATGTGAAAGTTGAATTATTGCAGCAGATGGTCGAAATAAATCCAGAAGTCCACGAATGCGTTTCACGTAAAACGAACGAAAGATTTCGGCCCAAATAGTTACGGTTTACATTGTACATTAAGGTGACAGAAACATAGAACCTGGCTCCACTGAACGTGTGATAGTTTCAAGTACCGTTTGCAAATTGCGAATCCTGTGGCCTCAGCGTCAAATCAAAAAAATGACGTTCGACGAGACCAAATTGAACACAAATCTTTACGACTGAACTCCAGTTATCACCACCAGCCAGCTACATAACATCACGACAGACCCACCAGTGGAAACTTTGAACTAAAGACGACTAAATTAACACCTATCAAATATGTGGCTACATGGAAATGATGGACATTGATCGAGTGAGAACATACAACTCGTTGAGTTAGTTTGCAAGTTTCTTCAGGCAAGTTACTTCATCCTGATTTTGCAACGAATGGGTCAGCTTTTTGCCTGGCCATCAAAATGAGATTCCATGCCCACAACACTACTTTGCCGATTATCCGTGTGCACATTTCAGCAAGCAGCTTGCACGGTGCCACCCGAACAACTGAAAATAAGGCAGCTGATAGAGATGTGGAAACTTACGCCAATGCTTACCGACCTCGTACGTAGACAAGCTTTCGAGAACGTAATTTGGACACTAGTGATCAGACTTTTAGCTATCTCAGATCATCATAGTTTGCACCATGGACAACAGTTCCACTAGGTTGTCCCGAAATTTGACAGGGGGAGGATGATTGTGCGTTTCCTGATCGTGTCCGAACCATGGATTAACTGTCAATTGTATCTGTTGCATACACTACTCCTGATAGCATCGTCGAAGTGTGTTTTGAATCTTTTTTCGTCACTTCGTTTTCCCCACCCGAAGTCGTTGAAGCTATAATTTGATCCGAAGGTCGAACCGAAAGCTCATCCATCATGAACCCTCAAAGGTACGTCCGCCTAAGGTAGTTCTCAAATGGGATTCGTTGCTCCATTATTGGCCTCCTTTTGTTACATCCCGAAATCTAAGTTGAACTGAGCAAGGAGGCTTTTTTAATGCAGATTGGGACGAAGAGGGAGAGGTGATCAATAAAGCCAAGAAATTTATTGGCGACAAAACTAAGGTCGGTCAGATAAGACTGGGTGGATGGGTTGTAAATCCCGGACTCCCTGCGAACTACCATTTTGGTTGGGCATTCGGTTGTGTTCTAGACGCCGTGAGAAGGATCGGAACTAAAGATTGCATCGTAGTGTACAACTGGTCCAGAACTGGTCAATCTAGTGTCAAGACTGCTCATAAACGAGAACTACTGTCTTGCCAGCGGCAACTGGGGACAGCTGGGAGTGGTAGATCCAGTAAAGAATCTATCATCCCTGTCACATCATAGCATGCGACCAGCACCTTAAACTACACAAGATTGCTTGGTTCTACCTCAATTCTATTGTATAGGGACATGGAGAGCTCCGCTAAACTTGTTTGGCAGACTAGATTGAGTGAGTAATTGCCCATAAATGATTTTTAGGGGACCGTATAAGACATTCTGACTTAACTTTCGGTCCGTTTAGGCAACGCTCACTCAACAAAGATGCAACGCAGATGGGAATGGTAACATCACGTATCGTTCAAAGATTTCCAGTTGATACTCCAGGTAAGGATTGATATAAGAAATACACAAGGTTCCTAAACTCGTAGCTGACCAGCATGCGCTACTGCTGTGGAGTGCAATCCCATTTCGGCTGGGCCATCTTTCTAAACAATAACCGTTAGACACAGGTACACAGCGGACATCAACTACTCGTTCTATTACAGCTCTTGTAGCATAAACAAGTGTAATATATCGAGTGGCTTTCACTTGAGGCGGATACTCAGTACCAATTGGATTGAGAGGGTGTCAGGCACTGGGACCCTATGGAGATTGCGTTGTGACGGAATAGAGACTATTGTGCTATACAGCTGTCTACAACAGTTGGGGCATGTTTGCTGAATCAAGAAGGATAGGATACGAAACAACTTCTGATACTGATTGCGTTGTGACGGAATAGAGACTATTGTGCTATACAGCTGTCTACAACAGTTGGGGCATGTTTGCTGAATCAAGAAGGATAGGATACGAAACAACTTCTGATACTGATTGCGTTGTGACGGAATAGAGACTATTGTGCTATACAGCTGTCTACAACAGTTGGGGCATGTTTGCTGAATCAAGAAGGATAGGATACGAAACAACTTCTGATACTGATTGCGTTGTGACGGAATAGAGACTATTGTGCTATACAGCTGTCTACAACAGTTGGGGCATGTTTGCTGAATCAAGAAGGATAGGATACGAAACAACTTCTGATACTGATTGCGTTGTGACGGAATAGAGACTATTGTGCTATACAGCTGTCTACAACAGTTGGGGCATGTTTGCTGAATCAAGAAGGATAGGATACGAAACAACTTCTGATACTGATTGCGTTGTGACGGAATAGAGACTATTGTGCTATACAGCTGTCTACAACAGTTGGGGCATGTTTGCTGAATCAAGAAGGATAGGATACGAAACAACTTCTGATACTGATTGCGTTGTGACGGAATAGAGACTATTGTGCTATACAGCTGTCTACAACAGTTGGGGCATGTTTGCTGAATCAAGAAGGATAGGATACGAAACAACTTCTGATACTGATTGCGTTGTGACGGAATAGAGACTATTGTGCTATACAGCTGTCTACAACAGTTGGGGCATGTTTGCTGAATCAAGAAGGATAGGATACGAAACAACTTCTTGGTGGACCCATACATACTGATAAACGGCACCTTGATGGACCAGGTCGCCGAGGACCACACATGTCAAAGGTCTGTTAAGTGGAAAGCTGAGAAACGATACAACACAGGAAAGTATTCGGCAATTAAAGACTGGCACTGCTGCGATTCCGCTGGCTAAGTTTCCGCACTTCATATGACGTACCAAGGCTACTAAGAGTGGATCTGAACCATCAAGCCGATGAAGTTATTAGACTCTTTAATCGAATCATCAGTGTGTTTTTACCATTTTGCTGCATTTCGTAATGGTCTTCGATGGTCTCTTCTTTGATAGTAGCCTATTCAATCGGGTCGGATAATCACCTAAGCCTCATCATAAAAATCCATATCAATCCTTTCAATGGTTGACGTACATAACAGAGATAATAGTTGATCGAACGTCTAACATGCTGTGGCAGGAAGTCTCCTTTGAGGAAATTTGAAGAACTGAGTCGGGCAAAATACCATCTGTCATCGCGTGGCGATGAAAATGCCGGTTAGTTCCAGGTGAGGTTGGTCAATCTAACAAACCAATTTCTATCTGCCGCTTTAAGTCAGCAACCCAGTTTGGTCGCGGACCACTATAAGCACATTAAAGAAATGCATTCTATTTATGGTGCAATCCTCATACAACGCGGTAAACGATTTGGAGTCGTAATACTGATAGAATCAGATCAACTTTTCAAGTTTTATACGGTTAGACTTGACAGAATTTCTGACAGCAAGAACTTGATCGAGAAACAGTTCACTAGGAACCGTTACTTATTGATACGGAAGCGTAATACAAAATGAAGAACCCAAAAGGAACGCAAATTCCAAAAACCAGGGGTCTAACTGCCACTCTTATGAATTATTCCTAGGTCTCATGCGATTAAATCCGACTATATTAAGGAGGCCAGTTTGATTGTTGTCTATTCCTCTGTTTATTAATCAATTTTGGCGTTTTAACCATTCAGTATTATGCCACCAATGTCTCTCAACAGCCCGTCGGATTGAAGAGGCCTGCAATCCCGGAGGTTATTTCGCCACCTATGAGCAGGAAAGCGATTCACGAACAAGAATGTTCGCCGAATAAGATAGATGGTCGTTACGAGGCAGGAACAGCAGTGTATCAAAGTAATGGAAAGAAAAAAAAAGAAAGCGTTCAGCTGTAGCACCCTTCCGATGCCTAGCTGCCATGCCACCCGAAGGAAGCACGAGGGCTGGGATACTGCCCGGTTGCCCAAGCCTAGACAGGGGAAGTCGAGTGGCGGAGGTCGGATTCGAACCACGGACCTTCCGGTCAGTAAATTCGCGATCTAACCACTTGGGCCATCTCCCCCCATCAAAGTAATGGATACTGTGCCCAGCCTCTCCAAAGGACCTGGAAGAATAAACACTCGATGTAAACAAGTATGCGAAGGAATCATGAACCCAGATGCTTTCTAAAAATTCCTTGGGGCTATTCAAAGAACAGGCGAACAACTTACCTGCCATTCTTGACAGTAAGGTTGTCGAGAAATTTCATACAAACAATAGGCATTGTACATCTCAAATGCGTAGACGCCGTATAGGAAAGGCAGAATGAATGTTAGTCGTTTGAACATCCACGATTTGAATCCATCTGTTGTTTCAGGATGAGACAATGTAATTGAGCACGGTGGCAACAGACAATAGTCCAACAGTATCAGACAAAACGGAAGGGAATAAACAGGTCAAAAGTTTCAACATGATCATACTGGAAACGACGGTGTGTAGATGAAGCAACCGGTGTAATTCCATAGGGAGCCGAATATCAACACAAGTAACCTAAACCTCATCCAACAACGGTGGTAAGTGTATATGATTACAAAAGCCCGACTGAAAACTAGTGGTTGGAACGAGTTTGTTATTGTAAGTCTAGGAAAACGCATTCATTGATACCCCATAATACAATGTCATGTGAGTGGGTTTGGGAAGAGCAGGGACTGGTCGAGGTGACCAAACTGACTGTTCGCGAGTTAAAGTGTTTAATTGAACGGGAAAATGAAATAACCGGCTCCCACTGAGAAAGTCATTCTAAATCATGGCTTACAGAGAAGGCTTGAAAATGCACTGAAAATACACTATCAACATCAACAAGAGTGGTCACAATCAAGTGGGAATGTAAAGAACAAAAAAATAGAACGGTGGAGCACACACCTGTTCGTTAAAACAGCGATGAGAAATTAAACTAGGGCAGCGGATACATTCTCGGGAAAATACCTTACCTATTCTAAATTCACACAGCACGTGATGGTGTGAGCTTCTTTACTATGCTACATTCAATGCATAACAACATATTGGTCAAAAAGAATGAGAAAACTGCGTGTAGCTGAGGGCTGATGTGAAGGGAGTAGTTATGTGTTGGTTCGTTAATTCAATCTAAAAAACGTCCAAAACCGTGTTTTGGAATCAGATAGATGTGGAATTCGTAAACAACTGACAAATAAGGTCTCTGTTTCGGCGGCATGGCGATACTCATTACACCCGAAATACAATTAGAGAAGATGTGCCCAATTAGTGGGGAAAAAAGTGTGAATGATGTTGGACTTAGTACCAAGCCGTCCTTAGGCCCCTTGGGTAGAGACAGGGACTGAGTAGAGGAACGGCAACAACAGAGATTCATAATCTTCTGTAGTATCCACTGTCCTCGGTCCGAGATATATGGATGAGTCTTAGAGTGCAAACTTCCGAGAAAGACGAGTGGCACATGTTGTCGGTATTTGATAAGTATCCAGACGGCTAACCATTAGTCGTTAAATAAAATGCCGAAAGTAGAAGAGGTGGTGTCACGATTCGAAAGAAGGAGGACGTGAGTGGTGAGTTATCCTCATTCAGGAAGGGAATTCGAGTTAGGAAGGCAGGACTATTTCTGACGAGTTCCACGGCTGTCTGCGGCTTTCGTCCGCTATTAAGCAGCCGTGAATGGGAATGCAGTTTAAATAACCTTAGTGAACCTACATATATCATATGCGTTCTGAACACAAATGGCCGGCCAATTTGACGGTAAACCACTCGACAACATCAGGCCTCTACACACAAAACCTCTGGTGCGAAATCTTTGCTCAATAAGGCCATCAGTGTACGGGAAAAGAGGTGTTGAAATCTAAACTGTAGTATCTGACCAGAAATTCAACTCACCTATCGTTATGTACATGGGATGGATTTCACCCAGAGCACGTAACTTGTACAGACAACCAATTTGATACTGATACTGGAAACAATGGACGATACCTGTTGGATGTTGAACGGAGATGGGTAGGTAGAAAGAAGTGTTCATGCAGATGCAAACAAACTGCGGAAAAGAACCAGAGTCAAAGGGTGCTGTTCTATTTCACAATCAGGATGACAAACCGGAGAACGAAGACGGTGAAGCACTAGGTGACGAGTACGATGGGAACGCGTCATGTTACTGTGGTGAGTGCGAAATGTGGGCAAAAAACCTTCATGGACTTGAACATCTGTTTTTGGCCACAACTAAACCTCTGTTTCCTCTTGCAGTATTTCATCCCAAAAAGCAGAATGAAGATGAGAACAATAAGATCCGCACTTGAAGGACTATGGTGCGTTAAAACGGCCTGATTCACACCATCTACAAACGGTTGACTAAATATAAACGAACCAATAAGCAACCCACCAAATAGCGAAATTCACGACAGAGACTTCAGATCTGCAGACTCTACCTACCAAACATGAGGGCGAGATGGCCCGAGTGGTTAGAGCGCGAATTTACTGACCGGAAGGTCCTACCTCTGCCTCTTGA
The DNA here is from genome assembly GCF_000715545.1 of Opisthorchis viverrini. Lineage (NCBI taxonomy): Eukaryota > Metazoa > Platyhelminthes > Trematoda > Opisthorchiida > Opisthorchiidae > Opisthorchis > Opisthorchis viverrini. Next base: position 7,837,228 of record NW_008751657.1, on the reverse strand, counting down.
CCTCCCCTGCCTAGGCTTGGGTAACCTGGAAGTATCCCGGCCCTCGTGCAACCTTCGGGTGGCTGGACCAAGCACGAGCAAGTCAAAGGTGGTATTATCATAAGACAAGCTAAGTCTCAAACGGAATCCAACTCTCTGGACCATTCCCAGCAGACTCAGTCGCATTGGTAACGTGATGTATCTGGATAGGGACCGAGAAATGAGCTACAACAATAGCTAGCGACGGCGACAAACAGCCTAATCGCATACTCAATGGCACTTGTGTGTCTAGGACAATACTCTCAACGCATGGCTCAACATCTCTGTAAGCCCTCATACAAACAGGACATGGTCCAACCTACACATCTTCAATGGGTTAGCACTTGTTTTATGAACTGTCGTCACTAATGTGAGGTTGTTTCCTCTCAGTCCCACCGGAATCACTGTATGACTTGTAAATAGTGACACGGATCAAGAGCCGGAGAACATGAAAGTGGACAAATCCTAAACCCAACCAACTTGTGGAGTTGATTCGGGTTAACCGAAAACTGATAGTCGTTCCGTTACTGCCAGCGAATTAGCTGCGAGAACATACCCAAAAAGTGCATAACCAACTCCCAAAACTACTAGTGAACGTAAAAAAAAGCGATGCTGCGTCCGCGCACACCAGAAAAAGCAGTCCTACTCAGACCCGTTCTGATGGTAGAAAAATACTTTTATTTGCATATTAATTTGATTTCCATGGAAAATTCGCCCGAATCTCTTGTTTACGATACGCTCCAACTGAATGTGCTGCAAAAAGGTCGCATCATGTTTCGGCTGGTATTATATTTGAGATATCGCGGTATATTTTTATAAAATGAACTCATCATCATCATCATCATCATCATGTTTGATACGATCCACAACCTCTGAATCAACTACACATGACATCAGTGTTCAACACCGATGCTTCATTGCTGTACAAAGTTGCTGAAAATCCTTCGACAGCCCACGACCGGTTTCGCCCTGCTTGGGGCTCATGAGGCAGACACAATCCCCGAGTTTCCGTCAACCTAAATTCGACGGCAAATTGCAGCACATTCAGTTGAGGAATATATTGAACGAGGTTCACCCACTAAAAATTAAATAGATATTCAGATTAGAAAATTTGTCTAAATCTGTTCAGTTTGGGTTTAAGCAGGAGAGTAAGTTTATGGGAACTCGGCGACTGTGCCTACCTGATGAGCCCCAAGAAGGGCGAAACCAATAGCAGGCTGTCGAAGTTTTCAGAGAGTGGTTTCCTTTATGAAAAGATTTCGATGGTCGGAAAGCGTGCTTGTTTAGCACCGATCAATGGGAGTAGTGAAGTCTGACGTGAATTGCTTGAGAAAGTAATCCGTTTAAAAATTATCCCCATGCTACAAGTTGTACTCGAGATTCACTTGTCCAATTAAAAGACACAAAGGCACAAGAGGAAACCCTACCGGAAGTCGCTCAGCTATCATTAGGAGAAACAGATGGTAAGATCACAAAATATCAACACAAAGAAGACGGATGTGCATGAAGGACCTGCCTCAACCACCCATCAACGCGAAACGAAAGACCTAGCAGAATTTTCTAGTAAATAACAAAGAATTTCTGGTGCCGTTAGAACAGAGTTTGATTATCTACAGATGAAACCCGGAAGCTGATTCCTTCGTGCTCAACCAATCAGAAAACATCGAATCTGACAGACTAACTGAACGGTAGATATAAACGATACTGAATAAACTGAACGAATCAAGACGCTGTTACGGAAGCCCATAGTCATGAGTAACATTTGCAGCATACACTGATATAACTGTGTTAGCCTCTCTCACCAAATCCGTACAGAATGATCCAGTCACATTTACATGCCCATGTGGTAATGCAAAATATACGGAACGAATCAGCGTCCACAGTGATGCACAATAACCGAATAAGTATGGGGCGCAATCGGGTCAACTGTTTCGGTTGACAAGTTCGAGGAGTCGCTAAGGGAGCATGTGTTGAGGTTATTATCTACAGAGATTGCAAACAAGATCCAAACGAAATTGCTGATATGGTGATAAGCATATCTTGAAATGACCTCAGATAGTAATAAAAACGGTAAGACGATCCTTGAGTAGAATCCTCTAAGAGCGGAGTCCAGGTGCATCACCTGAGTAACTAACGGGACATGCCACCGCCTCCAAGGCTTGGATCCATGTCCCACACTTTCCGTTTCCCGATAATCGAAATCGTAGCAGCTGGAATCAATGTGCCTATGGTACATGGTTTATAGCTGATAAATTGAGCTAAAGAACGCGCAACGATGGAGAGCTTCGCAAGGTAGATTAGAGCTGGTGCGAACCTGGCTCTCCATATGTCAGGTGGAAAACTGGCTCTGGCAAGCAGTGACATCAGGAAACCGGCCAAAACAGATTACACTGGAAGCCTAGAAGGACAACGTGGAGTGGAAATAGTGGCTTCCGGTAGCATGGCACGTCGTTGATTCTCATATGAACTCTTAACGGTTCATCAAGAACCAATGGATCTTGTTGGTTTGCAGGAGGCGATTGGGCGCACAAACACTCGAAACATTAATGTGCCTAGGTACATGGTTTATAGCTGATAAATTGAGCTAAAGAACGCGCAACGATGGAGAGCTTCGCAAGGTAGATTAGAGCTGGTGCGAACCTGGCTCTCCATATGTCAGGTGGAAAACTGGCTCTGGCAAGCAGTGACATCAGGAAACCGGCCAAAACAGATTACACTGGAAGCCTAGAAGGACAACGTGGAGTGGAAATAGTGGCTTCCGGTAGCATGGCACGTCGTTGATTCTCATATGAACTCTTAACGGTTCATCAAGAACCAATGGATCTTGTTGGTTTGCAGGAGGCGATTGGGCGCACAAACACTCGAAACATCGCTTCATGTTTGTTCGAGAGTACGTATCTCGAGTCAGTACATGGCAACTATGGTTCATGAGACTGGTTTATAGTTCCGCAGGGGACAGTAACGAAAATAGGAAATAGAAGCGAAACGAAAAGCTAGGTAGCCGAGTTTCAATAAGTGAAAGTGCGCGCACTACGCTCACATGAATACAATTACATCCCACAGCCGGTCGCGCCTATGTCAGGACACATCTGTCCGCCTCGAGACCATGGAAAATCGACCCTAATCGACCTAATCAATAGTAAGCTAACGTACTATATATATGCTGTATATATATATATATACCTCGGATCCAGAAATAAGGTCTGATATATTTTCTCCAGAACACCACAAGTTGGGTGGGCGTATATTTTAAACAGTGATCGCGAAAGCTTCTTTTTAACAAAATCGAAAAGCGCAGTGCTGCGCTCGCCTCAGTAAACTTCCCTAAAGAGGCGCTGACTTTTTCATTCGAATAAAATCCATCACCCATGGTACTGAGCAACAATTGAAGCACGTAAATACCAACATTAAGCGATAATTAACAGTGATCTCAGCAGATGGAGAGAAAACTTACTCATGCACAGTGAAAAAAGCATGAATTGGTCACGAAACTCGTCGTATGACTGCGATCGTGGCCTGAAAGGAAGTAAACACACGAACGAAGCTGTTCGGACAAAGAACGATCGGAGTTTATGGAGTTCCAACATGCAAAACACTACTCTTTTCAAAGATAATTGGAACCAGAATCTATCCTCTCAGGTGCATTGCAATCCTAAATGTGGTCGAGGTATTAGAATGGCTTCAGGGGAGCACTGAACGGATCGTGCACTGTTTAATGCTTAGAAATTACAGAAGCGACTGAAACGGGCACACATCAATCAAATCCACTGACGAACTGCATCAAAACTGGGTTCCTAGGTCTGGTTATATTTGGCCAGCAATATGGAAAACGAGTTATCTCGTTCTATAATCGACACCGGGGCCATGAACGAAATGCGGACCAAAAATGGACCGTCTAAAAGTAATCGGATTTTGTAGAAACCTCGTCGTATAGAACAGAATGAGATGAACACCCTGTTCGTTGTCTGACGTGACTGACATTAAGCAAAGGGTGTCCTAGTTGCCATACGCGAGCCACTTCTTCAAAAATGAAACTAAGAGGCTCGAAATTGCTGTCAGATCCCAAAGGGAAAATAATTCAGGGTCAAGAACGCCAAAAAATTGTGCACAAACATGATGGACCTTTACATGAACAACTTGGCTAGGCTATCGATATTCTGACTACTGGAACTACTATATAGTCAAAAGTGGAATATGCGTTTCAAGACGATCGGACGCGCACATCAAACGAGGCTTGATTACGGTGGAAATAAAGTCAGGACTAATCTGGCGATATCATCTTCCGAGTCGTTCACTTGACCGAAGAAGTGTTTCAGGGTTGCAAATATATCAGTCCGGTAACTCACTTTCTATCAGCCACTGGCAGCTGGAACTACCTGGCTTTACGGAGTGAAAACGATGCTGCAGTAAAGACGCACAGTAGGGATCGCAAGTAACTACTCCAACATTACGATAGGATATGAGGTGGAGAATGAAGATCCATAGGGAAACTGGAAGGCTCCAAGGTTAGCGCAGGAATGTACTCAAAACCATTTTACAGCGAATCCCTAAGAGAAACTATCAGAGAAGATATATGGACCCTCCTGAAGTTGGCATTCTTAGAGACTGTACAATACCCCATGAGCCATGCGGAACGCTGCCGTGGACTCTCCAAGAGGATGGTTTCCCCCTCGTAAGGGTCTCCCACGGCAAACATAAATATACGTTACCTGAGTTTGGTTAAGTGCGCAGCTTACTGCGTAATATACCGTTTGAAGCAAAGGACATGCTGGGTCGAAGACAGTCCTAGATTACAAACAGCACTCCATCCAGGTGGCACCTCACCAGGATTAAGCAACTGCATATAGCTCAGTAAATATGCTTGATATGTGGGGGGTTCTACAGTCAGCAACAGATGAAAGCCTACTTAGATCAGTTTGAGCCAGAAGGGAAAAGAATGGAGTAGATAACATATAGGGGCAAGGCGTGCAGAAGCAGATATCTAAAGAAACGAGATGCTGAACACTAGAAGAATCTAAATCACAACGATGTTGAAGTACTCAAAATCACATTATGTATACTTACCAGATCAACATTATTCCCGCAGAGGCAGTAGAAATAAAGTGATAGATGTTCCACCACCCTTTGATTCGAGAACCGTTAGCAATTAGAATTCGCTCGCGTATGGTCAGTGTGCAGTAGTACCATACCAACAGAAAGTGAAACACGGTGTCCAATACTCTAGGAATGAGAAAAATCAGGAAGTTTAGGAGGTGCACTACCCAAGGCGTTTTGAGTGTGGTACTTCGTAAAGTAGAATTTGGTCAGATATTTCAGTGGTTTTGAACACGGTAGCAGCAAGATGAGGTTGACAAATCCGATCAGAACTGTCACAGATAATTCACAGCATCAACTTCAATCCACCACATTTTCATCGGTAACAGATATGCCCATCTGAGACTACACGACCAAAAAGCCTGCGGCTAATATCCGTTCGCAGCCTCTTGGCTACGCTTTTCGGAACCTAGACAACCAGGTGGCAGAAAAGGGCCTTAGTCACGCGACTGAAATTCCTTGCTTCGCACAAAATTCCACTTAGTCAAATCGGTTAGACATTCGCACACACAAAATATTGTTGACTAGGTCAAGCAAGAGCAGGATAAAGCGTATAGTCAGACGGATTGTATTCATGAACTTGAGGAAAGACACTCTAGTGCAGTTTGATGAATTCAGAAAGTTTGAAGCCGGTCACGGCACATCCTAAATTAAATAATAATGTCACCTGATGATTAAACATGGACATTACGATTTCCAGGCCATGCTCTCCACATATTACCCCGCAGGTATACTGATTAAAAATAGTTTAAACTGGATTGTGTAAAATCGTCCAGTTGTAGCATCCTTTCGGTGCCCAACTGCCGTGCCACCCAAAAGAAGCACGAGGGCTGGGATACTGCCAGGTTGCCGTCATAGATGTCAGCTGTAAGAACCGCGTGTCTGTCGTACAGTGGTTGTAGCTGCCACAGTTCCGTTCACCGATTATTTGGGGGGGGGGGTAAGTAGTTGCCCATGCCTAGACAGGGGAAGTCGAGAGACAGAAATCGGGTCCGAACTACAAATCTTTCGGTCAGTAAATTCGCGCTCTAAGCACTGAGCATCAGTCGAACTGCGCAACGATGTGCTCATTATGGTTTCCGCTGCGCTCTTGAGTAAAAAAGTGAGTCCGAGGGATTCAAATTTCGGTCTCAAACTTTCGGCATGGATCATTCTCCATCTGATATGTATCGTTTTCATCGCAAAAGCCCTTAAGACCCAGGTGACCAACTATAGAAGAAATCCCCAAAAACTGACTCTACTGCACTCTGACCGGTTCAGGATAAATTTATCCCAGTAAACTTCGGGGAGGTACGGTCACTACTAGCAACGACAGTCAAAGATTCTTTGGATCAGACTCTGTATTTCAGTTAGCGCAGAACTGCTGTACAACTCTTCGAAGCTGGAATCTTTCTATTTTTGAACAGGTGGCAGTCTGATGGCCCTCTGGAAGAGGATTCACTTCTTGTGAAAATAAACTGAAGACTTTGTGAAGATGGGGTCCTCCCCAGACACTGAAATTTATACGGAAATATGATGGGTAATGTATGCCATGACCACTACTGAGGGACCTCTCATTAAAGCTTTCAAAAATAGAAGACAACGAGGAGTCACGGAATCCGAAGTGTGAAAAATGGCGTCTCCGAGCGGTCAGTTATGGGGGAGTAATATCCATCCCTGTAGTGGTGTTTCAAGTCAGGACAAAAGAACTAGGCTGACCTATTCACCTGGAAGAATACGCGTGTATATCCTAACCAGAAGCTATGATAGTATGGGTACGTTAAGAGAGCATGAATGAACTCACCTGCTTTGAATGAAAAAGTACAATAAGAACGTTAGAACGGCGCATATTGCAGATACAACAATCTTGAATTGCTCATAGTCATTCTTATAGGCGAATCTGGATGTGTCAGGAAGTGACGGAATCACATTACTTGTCTTGTTTGCTGGACAGGGAAATGTTAAGGGCCCCAAGGACGATGCGAAGATATAGGCTAAATTGATTTTAGTAGAAAAACAAAAGGGACATACCCAGGACGTCGCGGAAGAACATCCTCAACGTTACGCATTTCAACCTCCTTCCGTTGAAGCTCCAGTTTCACACCTGCTAATTTCTTCTTCTCCTCAGTAGTGGCCGATTTTTCTAGTCTGATCGGAATCGTACAAGCGACTAATTTACTACCTCGATATTTCATTGTTCAAGAACTGCATGTAAGATTTGCAGTGTTTAACACTCTGGGAGCAATTGGATTGGGCTGTTTTCATTGTTTCCACCGAACTAAGGTAAGATGAATGTTTCCCCTGAACAAAAAACGTGCCACCATCCAAGCTGTTTTACCTTCATAATTCGCCATTGCTTTTCAAACTCCTCCTGAATCTTGTCGAAATCGGGCATTTTCGTTCCAGTACCTCCAAAGCCTTACTGGGTGCACGGAGAGAACAACCAATGAATGGAGATCGACTATGGCCTTGGGCTATCTGAAAGCCTTGACAAGATAAGCAGAATGCTGAAATCAGACAGAAGGTTGCAAGCCCATAGAATATATAGAGTTGTTCGTTTCTGAAAAACAGACCTCAGAAACTACCACTTTTGGTTAATACCCTGTGGGTTTTCTCAACGTTTACTCACTCCAGAAGAGACCAGTGGTGAAAAGGCACGCTACGGTCATCGCCACGATCGCGAAGCATCAATGCTGATGCTGATGTCATGATGTCGATGATGATAGAAGTAGACCTCATCTACAGCATTCTCGACTGACTCCACAAACCTCATTTACGTTTTACTTGTGTGATGGCTATGAGCGCGTCCCATTGCTTTTTTGTGTACCCCTAAGCGACATGAAAAAACTACTTTTGAAAACTTTGAAATCCCTGATTCGTCCCATGTAAATGAAGTTTTCATTTGTTCTCCATTTGCATCACTTTCATTGGCATTGGTTTTCCAAACCCACTGACTTTCAGACATCGATTTAAGGAATCGGACGTGTCGCAACATCCAACTGCGGGATAAGTCCCATGTTGTCGAGTGAAAAACTGTCTGTGAATCCGGAGGAAAACAAGTCACACAATTACATTTGTGCTTGCCGTGACACAAAAGGTCTGCTTGATCTAGAGATGCCACCTTGACGTGATGTCCCAGTTCCAGTCATGCAACGATGCCACGAGTTTCCATATGCAAATTTCGTTCCACAGAGTGAAGCCATATCAGGAAGACCAAAGAGAACAGTCAGACTAACGAAAGAACCACCACACTAGGAATAACCGTAAAACTAAGCGGTTTGGAACTCTGTAAGCCAACTCCCGTGGACGCGTGAAGGCCTGAGTTCTTCACTTCAAATGGTGCAAGGCAAAGCTGCCACCTTTCACTTCTTCTCTTCAACTGCGTCATTGATACGATTAGCGAAGATTCACCACAGGCTTCTAAAGCCTATGGGGTCGAGGTGCTCCGGAGGCATTCACTCACAAATATCGAGTACGCAGACGGCATAGCTCTTCACCAATCTGACGCCCTCGTAATGCTAACAATATCAGATAATCAAGTACTCTAAATTCTCTAAACAGTTCTGCCTCAAGGCTCGGTATGCGTTTCACGCCTGCAAAAAGTACAGTGCTGCTGCAAGACTGGGGGGCTCGAATCCCTACCTCATGATTGCGATTGAGATAGACGGATCTCTCTACCTGATCAGCTGCATTAGTCCCGGTGGTCCCCCGAAACATGACATTTCCAATCAGATTTGGAAGGCTAGGGCAACTTTCGTGAACCTGCATTACATGTAACGTTGATATGACATCAGCTTATCCGTCAATGGTCGAGTCTACAATGCTGCGGTGCACTTCATATTGTTATACGGGTCACAATCCTGGTAGCTGAACGCTGAGAACATCAAATGACTTTCAGTGTTCGACCATCGATGTCTTCGGAGCACTGCTCGAGTCCAGCGAGAACATCGGGTCAGTAATCCTCAAGCACGTTGAATGGTTTGCGCAAGAAATAACTCGACCACGATAGATAGACTGGTCACATACTGTAGGTTGCGCTGGCTTGACTACGTGTTCTGTATAGCAGCCAGCCGAGTTCCTCGAAAGGATCCTTTCGTACAACTACATGAAAAGTTGAATCGAGTCAAGAGAGATCAAGCAAAGGCTTAGCAGTGAAATACGAAAGTCTTTACTAGCAAACTTAGCTGCGCTGGTCACTGGCGTCCCCCTAGATAGAGATCCCGAGGCGAGGCATATCAACGCTTGGAAACAGTCAGACATGGCCCGGTTGCCCCCTCAATGGCGTTTGTGCATCCAAGCGATCGCCTTCAAATAGTGGCTCCCCTTTCAGTCTCCCCAATTAAAAGTCTAATGACAACCGCGTACTTAAGCATCGACTAGAACAACTACCACTTCCATTGCAAATCTACCTACTACAAACCCCTAAGTCATCGGTGAGCGAAACTGTAGCAGTTAGAACCAATGTGCGGCAAGTTCGCGGTTTCTTACAGTTGATAATGATGGTGATTACAGCCATAGATGACAAGCCGCGGGCAAACAGAAGAAGATGTCTGGGCACTACGTCTAACTGCCATGCAATCCGAAGGAAGCACGACAGCTTGGATACTTCCAGATTGCCTAAGCCTAGACAAGGGGTGTCAGGAGGTAGAGGTCGGGTTCGAACCACGGACCGGTTAGTAAATTCGCTCTCTAACCACTGAGTCATCTCGCCCCGCACTACGTCTGGGTAACACACCAATAGCACGACTGGTCCAACAAACTTTGCGAACCTTGCCCAACACAGGCTTATCACATCAGGACTAAGTTTGGCTAGGAAGAAACGGTTACGCTTCAGGTCCGATCGAGTGGAAGACAAATCACGTGGGATCCAGCCTGAAGGGTGACAAGAGCCAACAGCATCCAAGCTGAGTGTAGTTGTTTACATTTCACTGTGGTATTCAGTGATCCGGTCCACGATTTTCTCATATCTTGGGATGGAAAACAGACGTCTTATTGTTAGACAGAGATTGGAGACACCTGACGATAGTTGCTTCTTGCTCTAGCGATTCTGGTCTTTACGAATACATCAGACTACGTTTCAACTCTCCCCATCTTCTGCCACAGACAGAGTCTGTTATGATGGGAGATTTATAGAAAACCGTTCACACGAGCTACGGTGCGATCCATTTGTGCCCATGGTTGTTTGGGACAAGATGATCTCCAGGTCAGCCAAATGCGTCTTTAACAGTGGAACGTAGGCATGGATAGACGTGGGGCCGTCTGTCACCACCGTATGTGCACTGCGCGTGGAAAGAACGGGCCACCGAGTTCAGTGCTTACGTTCGTGTGCGGAATTAGTGTTAGGGCTCCTCGTTTAGTGTGACCCTGATGAACCGCCGGATTCGGGGATACGCTTATTGGAAAGCACGCTGATACCCTATGAGCTAAATGGGTCGACATCGATACTTTCAACCCTAGTCAGGCAACAAGAGCGCGTGACCGGCTGCTCGTAGACATCCGACTAACCAGGATTTTGCTGTTTGGAGGTGAAAAAGATACTGTTTCATGCTTGCACCAATGTTTTGGCACATTAGGATCGTACACCGCAGAGGAATACAGTGATCCGGAACAGTAGGCATGGTAAGTAGTGCAGCCATATATTTGGAGGTACGTATATGAAGTGCATGTTGTGCGGAGAGCAGCAGCTCTATACACCTTAACATCAAGTCTATCGCAACACCGTGTCGCGAGACGGCTACGGACCACACGGGGCGCGCCTTGATTGGCCAGAATGGGAGCCAACCAGGGTCAAGTATATCCAGCTCTGCCTTTCTCACACTTACACGAATATTTCACCCTAACCATGTGGGAAATTCCGCGAAGCAGCTCTTAACAAAGTTGTAGCAATTTCAGTTCATATTCATTATGGATTGTATCAAGCTACCGTGCCTTCTGATATACGGTAGTGGGGTGAACTTCGAGCCCATGCACGACATTGGTGTCGCACATCCGTCCACTTAACACAACGCACATGAACGCCTAAGACCTAGACTTTTCGCTTCCAGAAGAGTGGGAATCTAGAGTCCCATAATGATAAGCATCCATGGAGGAGTTTGTAGTCAATGTGAGAGTGGACTTGGCATTTTACAACGGTGAGGGAAAGACGGGAGCTAGAGTACCACATGGATGAACAATTCAGGTCAAACTAAATGTTGGCTAGAGTGAAAGCGGATTGGCTAGCCCCGTACGTGTGGGCTCTTTTATTATTGTCAGCCAGTAGAAAGAGGGATCCATGAGTGATCGATCAGTGACATTGTTGTTGTGTAGCAAGGACATCAAGGGGCCGAGCTAAATACCCTGGATAACTCCGCTGTTAGTGAGAGGTGGTAAGGAGGAGAGATTCCCAATTCTGGTGACCCCGGTTCTCTCAAATGAGGAAGAAATGAGCCAATGCAGGAGCGGGCCACTAATCCCTGTATACTGTTATTTTTGAGGAATGCACCGTGGGGGCTGGAACAAACGCCTTGCGAGTATCAAGATAGATACGAATAACACAAAGTTCGGCATCTTACACAAACAGAATATGATTGAGTAAATCGGCCTGGCTCGTGTTAGCTGACCGTCATGTTACAAGCCCGTGCCGGCGAGTGTTAAGGGTCTTAGGGGAGAGCAGCTTATCTATGGTAGGGAATTCGCTCTAGGGTACGGGAGAGTAAACAGGTATGGCGAACGTCACAATAGCAGTTCGTGGACACGACTTATAGTAAGGAACAGTGGTGGAGTGCTTCCACTGACTTGAAACTGTGCCAGTGGCGAAGAAAATATTGAAAAGACTGAGGATGACGGAGGGGATACCCAGGCTACCGGCTTTTAGGGTGGGAGAACGGATTTTATCGCTGCTTCAGAAGTTGGAATCTCTAAGGCGGACAAGTGAAGAATTTAAGTCAAATAGTGCACCTGAGTGTACAGAGAGTGGGGTTTGTGTTGCCCATAGATATGGACATAATGGAACCACGCGGGGTGCAATGAGTAGAAAGGGTCAATGCGGAAGGAACATAGGGGCTTGCGAAATAATAGTTTATGTTTTCTACGATGTCGGCAGGATTGGAGAGGGGCTCCCCTTAAGCTGCTACTACACTTATACTTGGAGAAGCAAAGCCTGTGAAAAAGGCACCTAAACTTCTTAGATTGAAGAGCAAAGACCTACGGCGGTAGACTCCTTGGAATTTCCATGAGCTTATTTACCAATGGTAATCTCAATCGTAAGTTTGTAAATTAGAATAAGGGGGGATTTCATGGGCTTTACGGAAGAGCCAACAATACTTCCCTAGTTTATGGCCCAGAGCGGACAATCAGCCAGACGATCGACAACAAAAAACACTTGAAGCTTGTGCGGGCGCAACTAGACATATTGATGATAGTACATTACCGTAAAGAATGTTGACCATGGTCTAGATGTCACGAGAGAGAAAGTACTTGTCACATGCCTTGCGGAGCAACGGAGTACCGAAGGCCTCATTGATATCATTTGAGAGGATGAAGGAACTTAATGAGGAAGGGTAGGAGAAAGGTTATAACTTGTCCAGCTGCTGGGTACAATACAATGGTCGCCACCGGGGAACTTCGGGCCTGCAGCGACGGTGGAGCACATAACCGTTGAAAAAGGTTTAGGTTCAGGGTGTGATGACTGCATGTGGGGTGATTTACAAACTCATATCAGCCTTAAACAGCAATTTAGGCAAGCAGAGGCGGGAGGCACACGGAGAACTTTCGTTGAATACAGGGGATCTCAGGAAGGTTTAAATTACCGACAATTTACTCGTTTGGGTGAGGTGAAGCATGGGTGTACGAAAGCAGCGTGGATAGTCGGTTAATCGGGAGAGTGTGGAGGGGGCACGCATAAACACCCGAGGGGGAACGGTGACTTAGTTCGAAAGACAGAAAGCCAGAGTCAGAAGTGTCTGACAGTAGTAGATCGTCAGTAATGGAGGCGCCTTTCCGCTCTGGAGTATATGAGGCAGCCACCACTGTGACGGTGGGAAATATTGGATCGGGGATAGTGTACACCGGAAAAGGAATGAGCGCACCAGGCGTGCCAGGAGAGAGCTACGTTTAACTGAGTGGGTCGGACAAGCTTAAGGGGACGTTGCTTGGATGCAGTGCCCTTGAGGACAGAGAGCAGGTATTGATTAGAACGATGGAAATATTGTTAGTGGGATCAGGGGTAAGTCGGGTAGCTAGTAAAAATTTGGTAATCCCGGGGAATGGAAAAGAGGTAGATGAATCAGGAATGCTCAAATTGGTGGATAAGGTAGGTCCAGGTAAGGGTACGTCAGTGGGGATGGCGTTAACGATAGCGGAGGTCCGTGGACTACGAGTAACAGGCTTGGCAGAATAATCGTAAATAACAATTGTACCAGTGTCATCAGGCGATGGTGACGCATGTGGCAGCAGTAGCGGAATAAAAGTGGCGCACGATGTATAAGTTGGCTCAGTATTCCGGTGAGAAGAGATAAGAGGGTATGGGAGGGACACTAAGAGGACAGGAGGATATGTCTTGTAATGCCTCCAGGTCCGGATCGCGGTGTGCAAAAGCTATGAATAGTCAAACTAGGATGATTGGAGGAGATTATAAAAGAGACTTATAGTATCCAGGAAGTCACAGGTGTAATCAAACTGTCTGAGGGGTGGAAGGTGAAAAGACCGTTTCGAATTCTTGAGCAACGAGCACCAAGGTTAGCAACCAAACCGGCAAAACTCCGAACGAATGGCTACGCAAATGTGCTGTACTATAAAAAATGAAAGTAGTTGCACGGAATACAAAATTACAAACCTCAACGGTTTTCGACAAACGGTGAGGTACTCCAAAAGGCAAGCAAGGCCGATATGGATCAACAGTCAACGCGTGAACGAAACCGCGTCTCAAACTCATGAATTAAAACAATATATAGCTGCCCAAGGATTTGGTACAAAAATAGTATAACCAGAGCGGTAAAAACGATTTGCGTGGTAAGAAAAACGGAGAATATAGATATCTTGTAAAACTGAAATAGGGTTCAATTCCACCAGTCCAAAAAAGGGCGGTCCAATTTGAATTGTAACCGGGAAGGCAGTCATTCAAGATTGGAGGCAATTTTAAATATATATGAAGTTGCAACATCGCCGGCCAAAATTCCTCCGGCGGTCAGTAAGCGAACAGGTAAGTTATTAGGAGAGCTCTAGCCTACAAGCATGCGACGTTAGCCACCGACCTGAATGGTCCGAGTCCACTCCTGCCACAAAGGCCGGTTTCAACGGTACACGCGCCTACCCACGATATCACGCTGAACTAAAACCCGGCTGTTCTAATACGTCTATCAAGAAGCATCCCTAAACCTGCGTACCCCCTTGTTAGTCCTCCCCTTTCAGCAAACATAGGCTCCTAACATCGCGCTTGATGACACCGGAGCTAGTGCGGAGGGAAACCGTTCTGACGAGGCCGTTTGCATCCGTTTGACATTCTTTGACAATACCCAGCGGCCACCTTCCTCTAGAGAGATGTT
>NW_008751657.1:7805499-7819947 GCF_000715545.1 Opisthorchis viverrini | reverse complement strand
GGGGCTCCGTTAAATTTTACCGGGAATGCTATGCGTTATTTATATTATATAGGCCTTTGAAATGGGAAGAGGAGATACGTTTTAATTTCTTGGACCTTTGCCTGCACATGGCTTCGAGGGAGGCATAGGCTTTTGTGTAGTGGATAGTTGTCGAAGAAGAATATCAGGCAAAAAGTCATATAGGCAAATAGTAGTCAAGTGGGGGGAACTTGATAGGGGCTAAGATTGGTTAATCGTAACTGTAGTTTGGAGATCTTGCCAAAGGTTTGAACTGAACGGTTTGAGGGGCGGCAGACATGTTTATGTGGAACTCGGGATTTGTATACGAAGGGCGAAGTGCATGGGTTATGAGGGTTAGTGTGTGAGAGGGCGTTAGGATACGAGGATTTAAGAGCAAGTGTTTCAGCCCAAGGTAGTACTTTGGTGGGGAGGGATACAGAAAGAAATTATTTCAGAGGGTGAACCGAGGGGTGAACCGGTGCTAGCATCCTCGACTGCTACTTTATCTCCGCAGTGATGAGACAACACATCTGTTACATCAGCGTCCAATCTTGTTGGTATGTTGGAGATCAAGGATCTCTTGGATGGGTGCTCGAAGGTAAACTTGTAGTGCTCATGGTCATAGGCGCGGCGTACTAGGCCTTGTGCCGACAGAAAAGCTGCTCGGTATTCGCACAATGGAACGGAATTTCCGAAGGTTGTGATATGTCACTGATGGGCTAAACAATCGGGCAACTGAGTTCAGAGTATCATTTCAAACTTTTGGGCCTCATTTAGGCATCTCGAGGTCTCAGTGGTGCTGGAGAAGTTTTCCACAAAACTTCTCTCTCAGAGATATGGTTGCCACAGAGGATAATGAAATTCGGTGAGTTAGGAACACATGAACGTATATCAGAATAGCCCTTGATTTGAGCACATATGCAACAAAACGCAACATCTTGGCGGAAAATTTTTACTCCACTCATAAAGCTTTTGCAGCTAACAGCACTGTGTGTCTAATGGACGCCAACGGAAAGGATTGTGAAGCACGATGGCGCGAGTTAGCGCTACAGTAAGGCGAACTTAAAGTATCATTGATGGAACATTGGGCACTGGGAAAAAGACGTCAACGCCAGCATCATCAGGGGCGGTCAGACGCCCAACTGGCCTGAGACCGACTTCAGTGTAGTAGGGGACCAGATGGTCCGATAGAACTTGGTCAGAGTAAATAAGATGCCGGGTTGGTTGTTAGATTCGGTCCTCCGCTGCTACGCACACATGCGTCAGCGGCAATCAATAAGTCATGGTTGCCCATAGAATTTTTTGCATGTGAAACCCGCGACTTAGTGGCGCCCAGAGTACTGATAGCAGCAAATGGGTGAAAAACACGGATCCGTTTGGTGACGTGGATGGTGGAATATCGTCAAGCTTTCCTTGCAGTCGAGTACCGGAAGCTTTTACCTTCATAGCGTTGAGTTTTTGAGTAAATAAAAGAAGTGTCTTGGATGCCAGGAGACGTACGGCATCGTTTTCATCCTCGCATTCTACTAATATTGAGCAACGCAAGGTTGGTTTTGACGTTCAGAGTTAAATGCCGCCAAGAGAGTTGTTTTTACGGGCCTGTTCCGGATGCAATCAGGGGCATTGCATATCAATACCTGGTTACGGCTTTCCAAATCCTGACAATCTCAGAGGCAAGCGGGTCAACGAGAATTGACGCATTTTCCAAAAGCTGACTGACCGCAAGATGCGTCAGAAGTTAGAAGGCAAACAATTGGCTACATGCCTCCAAAGGAAGCTAGTTCGCCTTCCACCTTGTGTAGACAGGCTTTGAGTATAGCCAGCCCTGTGTGAATCCAAGATTCTTCTAGCAAGTTACAGAGAAGAGGGCCACTTATATGCTCACTAAATACTGCAGATTTCAACAGCGTCGGTTTACACGTGTAAGCACGAATGCTGGTCACGAGCCGGTGCCTGAGTAGGAAGCACCTGTCTAACGTAAGGGTGTTGCCAGATGTTATATGGATTCCAGTTCAGGCAAGGACGGCATAAGTATTGTTTTTTTGAAATAGAGGTGATTGTTTGGAAGTAGAAAGCTGTAGTGACACTGGTATTGGCAAGATCAGGCGTCAAAAAAGCCTAATCTAATAGGGAAGGGAGGGTGAGCGCAGCTGTTTAGGGAGCGCCCTAAATAAGCAAGTAATAATTGTATAAAATTTACTTTGCTATGGCTTAGCGTTCAACACAGGATGAACGCGTGAGCAAAGTGGGTAGAATTGTAGTGAGTCCAACTTGCAGACAAAGCGTTATGCCGACAAAACACGGCGTCAAAATATCATATAACGATAATGGCTGCGATGACTGTGTGGTTCTTTACTGATCTAAGTTGGTAAACTATACGCAGAATTTGGCCGGGTATCACGCTGTGCGCCTGGCCTGACAGACCCTGCATCACTAAACAGGTACTTGCCCGCTTAGTGTCGGAACCTTTTCAGGGTGGGTTGCACTCCATCATTCTTTAATCAAGCCGCTCCATTATGAGGAAATTATTTTTGCTGCACAGTAGCAGGACAGTGAGCAGATATTTTTGTGAACAACACTCTATCTTTGAGACAGAAGTGTCATAAAAAGCTGATGTTGAAACCTTTGAACCGGATTCTTATTGGGCAACCAGTGCAATTAACTCCACAGCCAAAAAACTCATTTACATTAGCCATTCTTTCAGGGACAATAAACTGACCGATCATTTAACAGAAAGATTCTAGCCCGTTTAAACAGGATTTTCCCTGCCACAGCACTTTGAAGTTGCGCTGGCACAGCTCACTTTCTTCACATGTTTAGTCTTTGCTGGGCGCACAACCATAGCGCATCCTGCACTGACAAACTCAATCATCCCACTTATGTCTTGAACTTATAATAACAATAATATTTCTTCCCAACTATGTGGATAGTATACAGTCGGGCATGATCGTAGCACTACAGTCAGAATAAGAGTATAACTGGTGGAGGTTGTGAATAATGGGAATTTCCTGGAAAACGGACGGTGGCGTAAACAATGGGCATCAACGAAGTAGAGGTGGCGTGGGTGGGGATGTAAAATTACAAGGACCCTTCATCTCCTGTGGCGAACATATCAGATGACACAAGACACAAGATCGTTAGGATTTAAAAGTGGATTGGCGAAAACAGTACGAGTGAGGGTATAACAAAAAGGTTTCTGCATGGAACTTGGCAAAAAAACAAAAAAAGGTCAAACTGCAGGAAGTTTGGAGCCAGAATAATGGATCTGGAGAGGCAGCAGAACGGACATCGTGATTGAGGTAACTAGACTGATATGCGTAATCCTGTGATCAGCGGGATGTTCTGCGTTCCCCGGGAGATTTCTCAGGATGAGCATAAACAATGTAATATCGCGCGTAGTATTTGCTGTTATTGTTTTTTCTTTCAGGTCGGGGACCCCTTCCTTCGTAATGCACAGATCAGGTGGAGTGAACGACGGTCAAACAGGACGTCCATAGCACGTATTATCACGGATCGAAGCTTGGGAATAAGGTGATATCAATAAAGTCTGGAGAGTTATGGGAGTCATCAGACAGGATATAGTCCTTTAAAAGGGAAAAATGAGCGTCTATCACAGTTATGGCGGTGACCCCAGGTGGTTAAATAAGACCGTATAGGGATAGGTTTGCACTCAGTAATGCAGTCATCAAAGTCAAGCTAAGATTGCCAATATAGCTATGCTACCTGAGACGGGACAGTTCACTGTATGTAGGCTGAGAGGCGGCGTGGTAAGGGTAACTAAACACGTAACGGCTGGCGCGGGTGTAAATTCTGAGATGGTGGACTGGCTTTCCTGGAGCTTATTAGTGATTTGGACGATGCCAGAACAATCTAAGAGGAAAGGTGTATGTAAGGGAGATGGTCACCAATCCACGGAGCACTACTATCAGCTTTAATCGACGGGTGATGCATAACGAATAAGACTTCCGATGCTGGCCTCGCATGCTGATAGCGGAGAGTCTGGAGCCTCGCTGTATAATTATGTGTTGTATATGTCAACTCCTGGGAGCAGCAAGTTGTTGTTTCTTTTTTTGGTTGATGAGGTGGGTTTTGGCGCAGTGTATCCTCGATATTGACGAATGTTACCACAGCTATGCACGTTGAAGCAGGCCACGGGCATTGCAGACTTTCTTTTGGCTATCCCAGGTGTATTGTTTTTTAATACTCTTGGACAGGTGGAAGGCCAGTTTTTGTTGTGGTTGTTGTTTATGGCATCGCCAAATAATTCAATCGAGGCGAAGCCAACACCAGCAGCAACAATCAGAAGACAGCAGTGCTCTTTTTTATTCCCCGAATTTAAAGGCCAGGCTCAGAACCACCAGCGATGGGCGATGCACCCGTGCTACTGGAGGAATGGTAGTGTACTGATAGCCGGTGGGCTTTTTCATTTGACCCTCTGTCTCATGTTCATCGTGCGCACTGAATTGTGGTAACCACTTTTATCCTGACTTTTACAAATGAATGCCTTGAAAACACCTTTCCGGACGCTAGGCTTTCAACCCACCTTTGTTCTCAGTTTAAGCAAGAATCTTTCGTTCTTTTCGTTCTCACTCATTCGGGTACCTGTGGAACCAAAAAGATAGTTTTCTAGTAAATTCCCGAGCAACAGCAAATACGGCGGCAAACTGTAAGCATCAAAATTAGTAACCAAGCGAGGGCAGATGGCGTTCCAAGAAAGAGATGAGCGCAAGCCAGACCCTGATTGATCATCCGCCACAGATGAACGGAGGTTGCATGGATCACCAACGCAGGAAGCAGACAACAGTGCTGCAGAGGCTTTTCTTGAAGCCTCGGAATCAGATCAGGCACGGGCTTGCTAAACCTGCAAATCTTTCTGGTGTCACATCATTCTGTGCTCCCTAATTTCGGATGCATTAGAAATAGTGTTGCAGTGCATTTTTAGGAACTTCCCAAGTCTCTTCAGCGAGATTTCTAATGTCCATCGATTGGCCTGCCCTAGGTAACTCTCCGTGATCAACTTGTGTAAGAAATCGGCTCGCGCTAGCTACCACTGATGATAAGATCTGGAAGAGCGGTTACTTCATCTTTCCAGCTAACTCGAAATGCCGAATGGCGGTTTGAGTTGCCACATACCAAATGCCTCCCCAATCCTCATTCCCGAGCCCACTTCTGCGCAATTTTGTGCCGCGCTGTGTATTCTAATTCCTCTGTGTAGGGCCAACTCCCTCCTTGGTGTTGTCTGTCGCTACCTTTCAAGTACACTGTAAGACGATGTGTCCTTCAAACAAACCCCTAAACAATATTCCCTCAGCAAACACTGTGCTCACCTCTCACCGTAAGTGACTCCAACACTTCCAAGGTCTCCTGGATAGGGTTTCACTGCTTCGGGTTCATTGGATACTTTGTTTCGGCGCCAGCTAAAGTCCTTCAGCATGCATTTGCACTCAGCATACCAACGCACCCAGCAGATGCCTTATAAGCCGACTACTATCCCAATTGAATCTTGTTATTACCAAGTGACATAAAGGTCTCTCTGTAACAGTGATTATTTCATGACGTCTTGATCTCACCAGATACTGAGCCAGAAACTCGCAACTTTAAACGTGATTTTGAAACTTATGCCCCGCAGAATTCCAAGAAAGACGTGTCCTACTTGGGTAGCCTGGACTAAAACCGGCTTTAGTGGAGAAGGCATAAGAGCTAACATTCAAATACTGCGAATTTGGCGTTTCTTTTGTTCCAACGTGACCAACGAACATTCGAAAGGACGGAAATTCACGCGGTGGATTCTGCGTTTTCTGAAAACAACGTACCTGCTATTCTTCACATGTATGATTATGCGGGCAGCAGAATGTTAACTGGCATTTTAAATTCGCTGTATATCAGAAATCGACAATAAACAGAATGAAACAAGTCAACATACTAGGCTCCGGCAGGAAAACTGAAAAGCTTTATTCAAGGGACAATCCCGCGAGTGTTTAAAAGTGCGTACATATGTCGCTCGTGTGAAACTAAGAGGAAGACTTTAGTAAGGGTGAGAACAGAACGGAGCCATTACCAGCCTGGATGCCAAATATATGAGTGTCTGCATTCCTCAAGCGTACAGTTCTCACTGTCAAAAATAGTTCTGCTTCGGATAATCCAAAGCATTTCCATTCTTGTTATTGGTATTGACACCCTGGAGCCTACATCATGCCGATTTTCGAGTTATCCGACAAAGGTACCCACCCAGTGCACACGATTGAAGTAAACCCCAATCAAGTTGTACGACAATACGCTACGAAGGTGCCTGCCCGAACCAAATCAGTTGATCGTCGCGGGCTTCTGGCGGCTCTTGAATTTTCTTCTTTAGAGTATCTTCCAAGAGAGGACCTGACACATACTCACACACATTTTGGGCAAGTTGTGCTCAGCAGTTTCCTTCTCGCTGACCCCTCTAGAACTTGAAGAGTTTCAACGTTTGAGGACACAGCACTAGTAGAGGCTTTTTTAATATGGTAATTGGCACGTGGAGTAAGGCTAGTCCGACAATTGTTTACGCGGCGTCTTAAACCCAGTTGAAATCACATTTAGATTATTCTTATGTAAGCTACTTTGTAACTATTAAGCGCCGAGGACTGTGAGAGCACCATTTTACCGTTATTTATCTTCCGAATTTCAGGGTAGAGGAAGTTGCTAGAGGACAAAAACAAGGAGTCTGGTAGCTTCGGCTAAAACCTCGACCCCCGGAAAGATGCGATCGCCTATTACCTACACGCAGCCCTGCCCATCCCGATTGTTCTCTCAAAAGCCGCCTTCACACTTTTTTGCTATGCACTGCAGATTCGAATCTTGCTGCACGTAACCGACTTTTTTCCTCTATGTGTGGTCAACCGTTGCCATTTAAGTCTACAACAAGGTAAAAAGTTCCTCATAAACACTTGAGCAACCCTCCTCCATGTACTACTTCGACAGCTCTTGGTAGCTGAGTTTAACGCGTCAAAGGCCTCCGAGATGGTGCTCAAGCGCAGTGAGGCCTAAGGGACAGTTTGCATAGGCGCCGACCGAGGTCGTTCAAGACTCAACATATCGTCGAACTCACCAGATAGAATGCAAACCAACCGCCATCCCTGCTGAATTTGGTTGTCACCAATGAAGGACACTCCGGGCACGATCCTGTGCTGAGGCCATGATCTCAAGGCAAAAAATTGGTTAATTTCCTAAACTCATGATCTAGGAATCCTATATGACAGATAGCGAGTAGACCAACTGAATAACGGACGGTCAGTAATAATTGCGGCGAAACCGAATTCTTCGAACTTTACGCATTTTTTTCAGTAGTTGCAACTATGCAGCGAGCACTTTGTTGAAATAGAGGTGCGCACACAGCATAGGTAGGTAGAACGTTATTCCGTAAGAAATTAACATTAGATAACGAGCAGAAATAAAGGAAAGCATATGGCTGGATTGAAACTTGGATAGTTAGCAACACGGAGTGCCACATAAAGGGCAGTGTGCTATCGGAAACATTAAACCGGAAAAATGTTGTGCAGTCAAAAATGGGACAAAATGTCCCAGAAGTGAGTGTGAATATATCAAATCATGTAAACGGCTAATATGGGAAACAGCTACTATAAAGTATAAGTAGAATAGTTCAGTCTTGAAACTTGAGCGGTCACCGGAAGAGTAATGAGTCAGTCTGAGGACTAGGCGAACACAAATGATTTCGTCACTTGATTAACACCTCGTTTATTAAATGTTTATTAACCCCCTAATGGTATATGTGGGCCACCGCGCGCTGATGCTTGATTTCATCTGCTACTGAACCAGAAATCCCGAACCCCAGACGTGCATTAGGCTCTTTTGCCGCGCTGACTTTTCAAAAATGAATGACTTCATTGGGCTATTAGAACCGGGATCAGCTTCAGTAACAGATTTATAAAGGACCGTTTTCCTGAAGCGATTTTTCCTGTGAATAAACCAGTGCTCGGGGGGATGGCAAAAAGGTACTTAAAATAATTCAGCATCTTCTGGATAAGAGGTCTCTTCAATTTTCTCAAAAATAACTACAAGTGACGCAAACGACGGGCTTCCAATAAAAAACGGAACGACTGTGAATCGGAAGCCCGCCAATGAAACATACGTAATGAAGTCAAGGTATTTGACTTCATCCGGTAGAAGAGAAACTGCGATAGTTAATTACATGACACCCCGCCGGAGAAATGAGCCAAGCTCCCTCTCTTTGAGGGCGGAAAAAAGTGGCCCACATTTGATCCATTATTGGTATGTGAAGTCCGCATGGCACCCTATGCGGGCCTGTATTCTGCCCCAGCAACCGCGTCACATTCAAGATTGCCTCAAACAAACGTGGCCTTTACAAAGGAAGACATTTGTCAGCTTTTGCAAAAAAACAAACTCGTTGTGCGCGCAGAGGTTAGATTAGATCCATCCAAGGATCCCGCATGAAACGTCGCTCACGGTGTCGAAGAATTTCTGCATAAGGTTTCTTCGGCTGCTCGACGAAGGAAGGCTTTCATACGCCTGAATAGAAGTGATTGACGAAATGATCCAGGTAAATAGTGACTAACTATCGCCCGGCAGCCACAAATCTCCTAGCCTTACCGGCATGGCGTGCAAGATGATGGAACGTATTCTGAAGAAGGTCTTCTTACGCACTTCACCCCCAACAACTTGATATTCCCTGTGCAAGACAAATTCTTCCTTAACAGTTCTTGCCTGAAGAACATGCTCATATCTGTGGAGAGCTCCATCCAAGCTAAGAACGTGGGACAAATAAAAGGGCCCATATTTTTCGAATTCCTAAACGCATTTGATCGAGTTCCACACATCCCGCTGCTCCACATACTCTGGTCATACGAGATTAAAGGGGGAAATTCTACGCTGGATTAAAGTGTTCCTATCAAACAAAAAGTTCTGAGTGGGAGTAGGCCCAAACTTCGGTTCTCCCATGTGGGTCTACTTTGGAGTTCCTCCAGGTTCTGTTTTGTGAACACCTCGGTTTCTGATCTACGACCTTCCATATATTCTTTCAAGCTCATGTCTATTTTTGCGTACGACTTGAAATCTTGAGTCCGTAGTAGTCTGGCTACCCAGAATTGTGTGGCAAAGAAATGAAAATACTAACGCTAGGTTGGGTATATGAAGATAAAAAGGTCAGATGGAGCAGACCACTAACAATTGTTCTTTTTAGAATAGTTAGTCGTTGGCCCAGGTCAGTGAATAAACAATAATCCAATTATGTTGGTCCAGAGGTCTTCTTCTGAACAGTCCCCACATATAATAGATTCCGAAGATGGTCTGAAATGTTTTGTTACCAGAGTTAGTACATGAGACTCGCGAATGTCCGCTGCAAGCGCGAGCGAAATCAGAAGAGAGAGTCGAAGCACGTGACCACGCTTGTACTATGTGAAAATTGTACAAGTGCGCGTTTTTGTAGTTTTTCGTATTCAAACAAAAAACGATTATGCAATTGATGAAATACGTAGTGTTATAATGGAAGTAAAANGGACGCGCCGTCCTGAACGACTAGTGGGAGGAGTGAGTTTGGGGGGAGGGATATCTTGGGTAGGTGTGGGTGCTGTTGGAATAGCAGGATTGCTGGATGTGGTCGTGGGTGCTTCAATGTAGGTAGGTTTCAGACGATCAATGGAGACGGTATCGTGCTTTCCGCTTCTCTCTAAAACAAAGTATTTGGAGTGACGTTCGATAACCTTGAAGGGGCCATCTTAACAGGGTTGGAGGGGTTTCCTCGTTGCGTCATGTCGGACAAATACAAATGGTGTAGAAGAGAGATCGGCTGAGATGTGTTCTGTTCGGGTTGGTCGTCTGGTCGGTGTCGCACGAAGTTCGGACATATGTTGTTTCAGACGGGTGACGAATGTGACGGGTGATTCGGGCTGTGCGCCAGAAGGGGAAACCAGTTCAACGCGTAAACGTAAAGTTATACCGTATACTAGCTCGGCTGGTGGACATTGAAGGTCCTCCTTAATAGTGGAGCGAATGGCAAGCAAAATGAGGGGTAAAGAAGAGGACCATGAAGACAGGTTCATTTGGGCAGTCAATTCAGCTTTGAGGTAGCGATGGAAACGCTCAACCAGGCCGTCGGAGCAGTGGGTGATACGCGGTAATCGATAGGTGATGGAAAGCGAATAGTGTAGAAAACTCCCGGAAGATATTACACTGAAATTGCAAACTGCGATCGGTATTAACGGTGGAGGGTAGGCCAAAATTACTCACCCAGTGCAGCAAAAATGAAAGGGCAACCGTTTCAGCTGAAGTATCCGAAATGGGTACAGCAACTGGCCAACGGGTAAAACGATCGATGATGGCTAGGATATGAGTGAAACCGTTTCATGAGGAAAGTGGACCAACAATGTCGAGATGAACGTGTGTGAATGGAGCATCAGGAACGGCAAATGAACCGATAGCTGAGTTCGTATGACGAGTTACTCTACTGCGTTCACAGGCATGTCAGGTCCTTATTCATGAAGGGCCACACAAGGCGTACGCTGATCAACTTCCTGGTGGCTCTGATTCCTGGATGAGAAAATCCATGAAAGTAGTCGAAAAAATGTGTCGAAAGTTTCGGGAACGACTAGGCGAGCTGAGAAGGTAGACATATCACAGAAAATTGTTCCGGATTGGAGGTGTACGTGAACTGAAGAGACTTGAAATGAGGGGAAGCATAGAATGGGCAAAAACTAGGATCACTGTTTTGAAGGTTCGCCAGCTTGGCTAGGTCAAACAGTGTGGAAGGGTGAAGAGCGTTGATGTCAGGACAGGATAGTGCATCTGCGACATTTTCCGAAACTGGAGTGTACCGAATGTCGGTAGTGAACTGTGAAGTGTAGTCAAGATGGCGTATCTCGTGTGGTAAACATCGATCGGGCTTGGCGCTAAGGCATACGTGAGTGGCTTATGGTCGGTTTGAATGGTAAACCATCTACCTTCTAACAAGTGCCGGAAATGGCGAATAGCAAGGTAAATTGCGAGTAATTTTTGACCAAAGGTACTGTAATGGGTTTGCGCAGCGTGCATTTTCTGCGAGAAAAAGGCTAGACATTGAGGTGCGTTGTTAACAACTTGATGATGTACGGCGCCTACGGCAGCGTTCGAAGCATCAGTCGTCAAAATCAGCTTTTTGCTTTCGTGAGTATCGAGGAAAGATAACTTCGTGGCCTGAGCAATGGCTTGCTTGGCTCTTTCGAAAGCGGCAATGGCGGCGGGGGCACAGTAACAAGTTTTTCTTTGGAGCCAAGTAAATCGGTCAGTGGCTGCAAAATATATGCACAGTGAGGGATGAATCACCGGTAGTAGTTGATGATACCTATGAAACGACGAAGTTGGGTGAGAGTGGTGGGTATGGGCAAAACTCTAGGGCCAAAATGTGATCGGGTAATGGTGAAATACCTGTGGCGTCAATGTGGTGGCCAAGGAAATCCAGTCTAATAACACTGAATAAGCATTTGTCAATGTTCAAACGTATGTTGTAAGTGGAAAAACGTTCAAACACTGCTCTTAGATGAGCTGAATGTTCAGTTGGGGAGGTGCTGGTGACTAAGACATCGTCAGGGTAGGCATACACAAACGGTAAGCCACGTAAAGCTTCGTCCATGAGACGTTGAAACGTTTGAACCGCATTTCGAAGACCAAAGGGCATACGCGTGAATTCGAAAAGGCCAAACGGCGTTGTGATGGCTGTTTTGGGAACGCCATTTTGGGCTACGGGTATGTGGTAATATGCTCGTATAAGATCGAGTTTGGAGGTGTTCGTGTGGCATAAGGTACTTGCGAAATCGTGGATATGTGGGATGGCGTACCTGTCTGGGATAGTAGCGTTGTTGAGAGAACGGTAATCTCCATAAGGTCTCCAACCACCTTTAGATTTCTTAGGTTTGTATGTAGGGATGATGACCAATGACTCGATGAAGGGCGGATAACGCCGAGTTCGAGCATGTGATCGAACTAATGTTTTGCGATTCCTAGCTTATCCGGATGAAGTCGGCGGGGGTTAGCATGGACAGGTGGATCTCTCGTCTGAATGTGGTGAACGACGGAATGAGTGACCGGTTGGGTTTACCGACATGCATGAGTAAGGGTTATAAAATCCTTAAGCATGTCAACAAAATGTGAATCTGGTAAGGTAACTCGGGTACCTGTGGACGAATTTGGGGCACTAATTCCGTTGACTGAGTGGGCAGTGAGCGTGTCCAAGAGACGTTTGTGTCACACATCGACAGGTTGTAATGGGTCAGGAAATCTGCAGAGATGATGGGTGTTTGGACGTCGGCCAAAAGGAAGATCCGCCTGAACGCACGTCGCAATCCGAGGTCAAGGGTGAGGGAATGTTCGCCGTATGTAGCGATGCGGGTACCGTTAGCCGCTTGTATGGAGAAAGAGAATCGGGAAGTGGATTCTTATGTGGTAGCACACTAACTTCAGCTGCAGTATCTACGAGGAAACGTAGACCACTTGAACGATCGGTGATGTGGAATAGGCGACTAGTCGAGGAGGGCCACAGACAGTCGTCGCCGTTACTGACTGGCCGAGGTGTTTAAGGGGGTGTTGGAACGCGGCTTGAAGGAAGAAGGCGGTTGACACTTGCGTGCTTTTCGGCCATATGATTGTTGATACCAGTACCAAGGGGGACGGGGACGTGACAACAATCTGGATCGTGAACGTGGTCGATGCCTGTTGACCTCTGACCGTTGTAGGCAATCGGTCAAAGCATCAAACTTGGCCTGTAGGTGCGATATAGAAGCAAGAAGCTGGTGTGAATCTGTAGTAGTGGGCGCAGGGCGGGAGACGGAGTTTACGGGGTCATTGGGGTAAATTTCGTGGATCTTATCCGCCATTTGGGCTAACTGCTTCAGGCTGTGATAATCAACAAACACGCTGATGACGCGGGACATGGAGGGTGGAAGTTTGTCGAGCCTCAGTTGGGCCATGATTTCCACCGCCAGCTTACGGCCGCAGGGGAAACTGCGCATTTGGCGAAGCAGTGTTGATGGTGATCTGTCCTCAAGTTCGACAGTGGTGAATAGATCACGTAGCATTTTGCTCTCTGACTTTCCTGTCCTACTTATGACGGCCGCTCCAAGGGCGTCATACGGATTTTTTGGGAACATCTTCCAATAGATCTTCCACTTCTGTTGCTACATCACAAGGAAAATGCTGGACAACATAGGAAAATCGCGTGGCATGGGAAGTTATGCTTCGGGTAGTAAAAACGGCCTCCACCTGGTGAAACCATGCCCTGGGGTTGCGAGGATTGTAGTCTGGTAAACGTATGCTAATCGCATTCTCGACTAAACCCGCTGAATCAAGGCGTGCCTCCATAATTGCCGGGCGAAAGTAACAAAACTACGACGACTAGAAAGGAAAAGCTTTAAAAAATCTGGAAATAGTCGGGCTCACCAAATTTGTAGTGGTTTGGCTACCCAATAAGTCAGGTTTCCAGGAGTGTGTGGCAAAGAAATAAAAATAATAACGCTAGGTTGGGTATACAGTTATAAAGAGGTCAGATGGAACAGTCACCGATGATTTGGTTCTCATTAGAATAGTTCGTCGTTGGCCCAGAGTTGATACATGAGACTCGTGAATTACCGCTAGAAGCGCGAGCGAAATCAGAAGAGAGAGTCAAGTCGAAGCACGTGACCACGCTTGTATTCTGTGAAATTGTACAAGTGCGCGATTTTGTAGTTTTTGGTATTCAAACAAAAAAACGATTATGCAATTGATGAAGTAAGTAGTGGTTATAATGGAGTAAAATAAAGGTACGTAACGCCACAAGTCTCAAATATCCGTCCTATTCAAATGGATATGGACGAAACAAATTAATGGTTTTTGGACTGGCAACCGCCATTAAATTACGGAATTTGCGTGCATACGTCATTCAGAGGAGAATCGGTTAACGCCTTTGTCATGCATGGTGAGAGTGGCTCAAAATCCTTTCGAGGATAGACACCAAAATTGATTTAGGCATCTGATTCGATTCCAGAATGCTGTTCTCATGTCCTTCCATCATGAAAAGTCAGTTTAGAGGGCTCTTCCGTGAAAAATTGGGCGAACTATCCGCCTATTACTCGCATGGACTCCCGGACACGTCAGACCGCTTCTCGAATACTCCACGAAGTTGTTCGCTCAGGACTGAAGGAAGAGGTGGACTTCGTTGGGCGTGTCCAACGAACTGCAAGGAAAATGGGGGTCGGTTTTACGTTTGTCAATTATGAAACGCATTTCGCAGTGCTTGGCTTATTTCATTTGGAGTATGGTCGCATCTGATATTACGCAGGCTTACTAAGGGCCCGTTGGATCAAGGTTTCACGGATGCACAGATTGATACACAGGATCGAGGCTTTTGCCCAAGTTTCCCGGGTCGGTTTTGTTCTTATCGTTCAGTGGCTGTCGTTCACCTGAAAGGCACAAGTGAAAAAAGGGTGTAGCACT
>NW_008751657.1:7800856-7804558 GCF_000715545.1 Opisthorchis viverrini | reverse complement strand
CCGTAAGACTCGAGTTTGTGGAGCAGCGGGACGTGTGGGACCCTATCAAATGCTTTTGAGAAGTCGAAAAATATGGCATCCGATATGAGTCCTTCGTCCTTGGCTTGGGTTAAGCTGTCCATAAACACGAGCATGTTTGTCACGCAAGAACGGTTTGGGAGAAATCCGTGTTGAGCTGGAGATATCAGATTGCTGGAAGTAAGGTGATCTAGGATGGCTCGCTTCAGAATGCGTTCCATCAACTTGCACGGCACGCTAGTGAGGCTTAGTCAACAGGTTTTCACCCTTGACCCTGCTAAAGCGGCGTGGACATGTTGAGAGGATTTTCATACTCAGAGTGAACACTTACACCAGGCGCAATTTTTTCTCATTTCAGGAATCCACTTCGTGGAGTAATCTCCCTTCAACGGTTGTCCACACTGCATCTGGTAGTCAGTTCAATGCAATTTTGGACGCATTTGTTGTTGGGGCCTCGCACTGGTAATACTTCCTTCACACACAGAAAACATAGAGAGCAGCGTCGCACGCTTTTTCCGCTTGCTTCTTTAGGTGGATAGAAGCTCCTGAATGACAGCAGCACGCCCGACCCGGAAAATTCCGGCGAATACCTCGATCTTGCAAATCCGTTAAACCGTGTGAACTGACCTTGGCTATCCGGTCGCGCTGCTTACAACAGTTACGACACGAGCGTTATGTCTAGAAAGTCCGTGGATCATCTGACGCAAGACGTGGCTAAAATTGACTTGTATAACCCGAAGCCGATACTCCTCCACGGCTATGTTCTACCGTTTGTCGTGTTGTACGCCGTCTGGCTTGGCTACTGGACGAGCGTTCTCGGCGTCACGGACTACCTCGAATTGGGTTTAATAGTCACTGCTGTCATAGGGGTGCTTCAGATTCTTACATGTCTTTTTTGTCACTGGTTTGTCGGATTCAAGTGTCTCGTTACCTGCTACAAGGTAATCACAACCTCAGTTCTTCAGCGAGTCACTTAATTTATAGGTGCAGCGACCAGGTGAAGCTCAATATGCTAAAGTAGTTCCTACGCCAAATAACGGCTGCACCACACTGGTACAAGTTCTGCATGGAAAGGTACTCACATAGTTCATGAACCCGTATCTTTGGTTACAGGAACTTTCCACAGGAGCCTCGAGGCATTATTTCTACTTCCAACGTCTGAAGTATAACTTTCTCAACGAAGATAAGGATAGCATCAGTGAAGTTAACTTCCCCGTTGACTGGAAGGTTTCCAAATACCTTAATTGGCGAGGTTACGAAACGACTCAGGATGTGTCGACTGCCGAAGAATCATATGGGCACAATGAGTAACTTCATTGAATTTCATTTTATCTCCCTGCACAGGTTGCATCTTAACGTTCCGACGTTTGCGGAATTGTTCAAAGAAAGGGCGACCGCGCCTTTTTTCGTGTTCCAAGTTTTTTGCGTCGCGTTATGGTGTCTAGACGAATACTGGGTGTATCCGATGCTAACTCTCTCAATGCTGTGTTTATTCGAGGCTGGCTTGGTACACCAACAGCTAAAAAATATGACGGAGATAAGATCGATGGGAGCCAAACCCTACCACATATATGTGAGTCTTTTTTTGCAATGTAGTTGTATCATTGGATTTTTCATCAACCATTTCATCCCGGTGAAATTTTTGACCGTTCGGCATATGCTCCGAAGATTAAGTGCTTGACACCATAATTGTAGGATTGCTCCTGGTGACCTAACCGAATAACGATCGCTTTTGTGCATAATAAGGGCATTTTAACGTTGAGGCTTTGGACTGCAAATCTTCGTGCGTTTCAACAATGCCGTAATATGCCGTTGGAAACCACCGACAATGGTGGGAGGTTTGCCGTAGGAACTCGAGGCAGGATAGCTGAAATGCGAGGCTTACTCGTTCTGAATTAACCTGTGGAGTTAAATCGAACGATTTTGGACCTCCTAAACTCTACTAACAGCTAAAAATCCAAATCGTTCCCTGACCTACAAGCCTCCGGCTGTCTATTTACGCGTTTACCTGCTATTGAGATAAGTTTCCAGCAGGGGACCGGTTTACAGAGAAACCTGCAAATTATAAGATTAATGGATTGTCAGTTAAAAATTTACGTATGTGTGCCGTGCCTTAACTGACCACATCATCAATCTCCCTTCCCGACGCACATTTCTGGGGCTGCGGATGGTGCGGGTACTGGATATGTCGGGATCAAATTTGTGTTGAGCCACCGAGTAAAATCATCTTGACTCGACTGGGAGCTCATTTGGTAGTCGCGTCTGCGTAGTTTCTTTGATGGGGTTTGTGCGACAGTCTCGGAAGAGGCCCATGGCCCCTTGCTTATCGTCCTTTTGTGTACCGATGAAAGGGCTTAGGGTCTGCCAGATGCTACTTCAGTGAGAACCCAGGTGTTGGCTTTCATCGGGCTCAAAACTCATCCGTTGGGCGCCCTGGTAACATGAGTACGCAGCTATGTGGGCTTAGCGATGTAAGGGCTCATCGAACTGGTCATTTTGGACTGGAAATGAGGCACAGGGACAAAGGGTGAAGCTTACACCCAATGTGGTAACCACAAACCAAATCCATGAATAATTAAAGCTTGACTACATTGTTCCCACGAACGCATCGGCCCTTGACCCCAGGAGACCGTATGATCATCATTTATTGATGTAAAGAATTACTCTATTTCTACCACTCTTGGAATGCCTGTTTGAACCTCTGTGCCATTGATGAGTTCATGGACTGAAGAATCAAAGTTATCAGAACCGGCTTCTGTAAAGGTTGCCAGCTAACCGAATGTAGGATGTCATGTGTCTCAGGAGCGAGCTCTCTGAAGCCGCACTGAAGCAGGGACTTCTGATGCAATGCAATCCAACCTAAAGTTTTAATAAGGCTGTAGCTTTGTCGGAGTTTCAGAACCCCCGGTAAATTCCCACCCGCAATTTTTTACGAGGTGACGTTGGTTTTACGGACACATTAGAATAACAATAAAACGGAAAGAGCAAACATGCTGAAAGTGTTTACGGATTGTTCGACATGATGCGTGCAACGGTTCCTCGGGAATCTTTCAAATGAAACCATCAGGCCCCACGGTAATTCTATGACACCCAACAAAAAATATGTAAAATGTCAATTCAGCTGACCACTTGCTACTTGCCTTTCGATATGTCTGATTTCGGCGACCCATTGAGCCATACCGGGGGGTTGAAACCATCCCACGGTAATTCTATGACACCCAACAAAAAATATGTAAAATGTCAATTCAGCTGACCACTTGCTACTTGCCTTTCGATATGATATGTTTCGGCGACCCATTGAGCCATACCGGGGGGTGTCCGCACGACACTCACAGAGTCTCTCATACCAGGTTGGTCAATGGTTAGAGGTCTGACGAACACAGTCTCCTGGTCCTCCAGGTTGGGGGTTGGAACATGTATGGCGACTTGTTCCGTAGAAAAGGTAATGCATTTCCATTTCCCCGTCAAACGCCGCTGCCTTGCGGTTAGGCTTTTGAGCCAAAGGCTTTGGTTGAGGACCCTAATCGTCCTCCTGTCTAGGTGTGCGCGCCCTGGCAGTATCCCAGCACTCGTACAACCATGACCTACATAACTAACAATATTCTCATGCCACATCGACCGTCGCGTGGTGCCATCAGCCGGGCCGCCTTACTTGCTGCATACAGCAGGGCGGGTAAGCGAAAA
>NW_008751657.1:7795754-7796813 GCF_000715545.1 Opisthorchis viverrini | reverse complement strand
TTATGGTTGTACGGCAGTGAAGCATCAGTGCCAACACTGATGTTGCTGTCATTGATGATGATGATGATGATGTCTGATTTCAAGCGAGACGTACGATGTGATTACAGAATTCCCTTAAGCCTCAGGAGAATGACTATATTCTCAATCAAATGTCGCTGAGCTTCTGGTCCCAGCAGCCTTCCAGGTGCCCTGTTCAAGAATATCAGTGAATTCTTCTGTCCAATGTGTTTGCATCCGTGGAACCTCGATTGTTAAGAGTCTCTTTAAAAAGGTGCTTGCGGTGAATATGGTGACCACAGGTCTGCCAGTCTTACTCCCGTTGTAACAAAGATTCTAGTCTCCGACGACACACAGTGCCTTAATGCGTGAGTAACAGGCGGGGTTTCAACCTTGTGGGGGTGAAATCGACATATTCAGATTTTCCTAATCATCATCAGCTATACGAACTGCATATTTGCCTTACAGTGGTTCCAGCTGCCACAGTTTCGTTCACCGATGATTTGGGGAAGCGGGGTAAGTAGCTGTCATTGAACCTTTAATTGGATAGACTCGAAGGGGAGTTATGCGTTGAAGGCGATCGTTTGAATGCACAAACTTCACTGAGGGAGCCACCAGGCCATGTCTGCCAGTGTTCCTGACGGTTGATCTGTCTCGTCTCGGGATCTCCATTTAGGGGGACGCCAGTGATCAGCGCAGCTAAGTTTGCTGGTAAAGGCTTTCGTATTTCACTCACTGCCCTTTGCTTGATCTCTCTTGACTCGATTCAACTTTTCATGTAGTTGTACGAAAAGATCCTTTCGAGGAACTCGGCTGGCTGTTATGCAGAACACGTAGTCAAGCCAGCGCAACCTACAGTATGTGACCAGTCTATCTATCGTGGTCGAGTTATTTCTTGCGCAAACCATTCAACGTGCTTGAGGATTACTGACCCGATGTTCTCGCTGGACTCGAGCAGTGCTCCGAAGACATCGATGGTCGAACACTGAAAGTCATTTGATGTTCTCAGCGTTCAGCTACCAGGATTGTGACCCGTATAACAATATGAAGTGCACCGCAGCA
>NW_008751657.1:7734019-7795607 GCF_000715545.1 Opisthorchis viverrini | reverse complement strand
TTATGGTTGTACGGCAGTGAAGCATCAGTGCCAACACTGATGTTGCTGTCATTGATGATGATGATGATGATGTCTGATTTCAAGCGAGACGTACGATGTGATTACAGAATTCCCTTAAGCCTCAGGAGAATGACTATATTCTCAATCAAATGTCGCTGAGCTTCTGGTCCCAGCAGCCTTCCAGGTGCCCTGTTCAAGAATATCAGTGAATTCTTCTGTCCAATGTGTTTGCATCCGTGGAACCTCGATTGTTAAGAGTCTCTTTAAAAAGGTGCTTGCGGTGAATATGGTGACCACAGGTCTGCCAGTCTTACTCCCGTTGTAACAAAGATTCTAGTCTCCGACGACACACAGTGCCTTAATGCGTGAGTAACAGGCGGGGTTTCAACCTTGTGGGGGTGAAATCGACATATTCAGATTTTCCTAATCATCATCAGCTATACGAACTGCATATTTGCCTTACAGTGGTTCCAGCTGCCACAGTTTCGTTCACCGATGATTTGGGGAAGCGGGGTAAGTAGCTGTCATTGAACCTTTAATTGGATAGACTCGAAGGGGAGTTATGCGTTGAAGGCGATCGTTTGAATGCACAAACTTCACTGAGGGAGCCACCAGGCCATGTCTGCCAGTGTTCCTGACGGTTGATCTGTCTCGTCTCGGGATCTCCATTTAGGGGGACGCCAGTGATCAGCGCAGCTAAGTTTGCTGGTAAAGGCTTTCGTATTTCACTGCTAGGCCTTTGCTTGATCTCTCTTGACTCGATTCAACTTTTCATGTAGTTGTACGAAAAGATCCTTTCGAGGAACTCGGCTGGCTGTTATGCAGAACACGTAGTCAAGCCAGCGCAACTTACAGTATGTGACCAGTCCATCTATCGTAGTCGAGTTATTTCTTGCGCAAACCATTCAACGTGCTTGAGGATTACTGACCCGATGTTCTCGCTGGACTCGAGCAGTGCTCCGAAGACATCGATGGTCGAACACTGAAAGTCATTTGATGTTCTCAGCGTTCAGCTACCAGGATTGTGACCCGTATAACAATATGAAGTGCACCGCAGCATTGTAGACTCGACCATTGACGGATAAGCTGATGTCATATCAACGTTACATGTAATGCAGGTTCACGAAAGTTGCCCTAGCCTTCCAAATCTGATTGGAAATGTCATGTTTCGGGGGACCACCGGGACTAATGCAGCTGATCAGGTAGAGAGATCCGTCTATCTCAATCGCAATCATGAGGTAGGGATTCGAGCCCCCCAGTCTTGCAGCAGCACTGTACTTTTTGCAGGCGTGAAACGCATACCGAGCCTTGAGGCAGAACTGTTTAGAGAATTTAGAGTACTTGATTATCTGATATTGTTAGCATTACGAGGGCGTCAGATTGGTGAAGAGCTATGCCGTCTGCGTACTCGATATTTGTGAGTGAATGCCTCCGGAGCACCTCGACCCCATAGGCTTTAGAAGCCTGTGGTGAATCTTCGCTAATCGTATCAATGACGCAGTTGAAGAGAAGAAGTGAAAGGTGGCAGCTTTGCCTTGCACCATTTGAAGTGAAGAACTCAGGCCTTCACGCGTCCACGGAAGTTGGCGCGCAGAGCTTTAAGGAAGGTCAGGAATTTATGGAGAATACCTTTGCTTGACAGAGGCTGTCATAGTCCCTGACGGTCCATAAAATCAATGACAGCTTTGAAGTCAAGGAAGGCAACCACATTTGGTTGCTGGAAGCAGTATCACTGTTTTTGAGTTTGTCGGAGGGTGAAATTCTTATCGATACACCTTGCACGACGAATTCCAGCTTTTCTATCCCTGTGTGTGGTTAGCCTTCGAAATATAAGACCCCGTTCCATGCCGCAGCTATCAGGGTGATGTCACGGTGGCTTCACACACTATCCGTCTAACCTTTTTGAAGATAGTAATAACTGTTGATGTACCATATTCTCCAGGCACTTTCTATTCACTCCATATCGCACGAATGATCTTTGTCAGATGAGTTACAAGGGATTCTCCGGCTTCTTTCAGCGGGGCTGGCCACAGACGGTTCTATTCTGGTGCCTTCCCATGTTTCAGCACGGATATTCGGTACCTTGCTTTCTTCCGACGGACGATCAGAATTCACATTCCATTCCGACGTATGCGCTATCTCCAGAGGTTGTGTTGTGGGAACCTGGTTGCTCTCAAAAGTTTTCGGCTCATCTTTGTAGTCGACTTTTTTGCGAGCGAATTAATGGGCCGCATTTTTCACTCATAGTTTCACTGACCGTTGCTTTTCTAAGGTCAGTTGATCGTATTGATTGGTATAGGGCACAGCCATTTCTGATATCAGGTGCCTTCTTTTGAGCTTTCGTTGTCCACCAGGGCGTTCGGTTCTTATTCAGGTTTTTTACTATTCGGTGTTTGAGGACTTCGTATACTTCGTGGCACTCTTATCTGCTGATATGGATTTCCTGGACTAGCGATCTCGACGGTATTTAATGGTCATTTGATTGTACCGGAGAAGCCGGACAGGGATCTGAAAGCCTTCTAACTCTTTCTTGCGTCATATACGTAGTCTCTACAAGTGCACTTTTGGCTTATCCTAGTGGGTAGTTGGGCTAGCTCGAATCGATACTGCTGAGCTGTGGTAGTTATCCGAAGATGGTGGGTTGGCTTGTCTTTTGCTGACTTGTGATGACCTGAAGATGAGCGAATTGGTGAGTGCGCTGGCATTGTGATGTGATCGGAATCAAGCTGTGTGCCCCAGAAGGAACGGGCTCTCAAGTGGTGGCTAATGGCCACGTGATCCAGCTGGGTCCACAGTTGGTTTGCAGCCGGTTGCCGCCAGGTTACGCGGTGCGGACGTTTATGCTGAAAGTCTGGCGAGAAGCGCTTCATGATCAGCACACAAGTGGAGGAGTCGCTGTCTTTTGTCTGTGCAATGAGCATAGACTCCAAATCAACCCCCAAGTTTTGACTCCAAAGAGCTCAGACGACTGATTTGGGCGTTCATGTCTCCCGAAAGTATCACAATGTCAGTGCTTCTTGCTCGACTAATAAACCCGGATAGCTCCGATAGAACTTATCCTTCTCAATTTCAGGACCGCAGTACGTTGGGACATAGGCCGATACTACAAACAGGCATCGTTTTTTATGGTGAGAGGCATTGAGGTTGATATAGCTGGATAACCTGACAGCACAGATAGGATTTCTCATTGGGGTCCACTCCAGTAATGCGCATATATATATTCCACGAGTCATTGCCTCTGGGTCACCGGACACACGTAGAGTGAAAGGTGAAGGAGTTGAGTTCGTCCATTCTGTTTTGAAATGCATGGTCACACTCGGGTCTTGTATGCGTGTTTCAGAAACACCATATATCAATTTTAGGGGAGTGTAAAGTTTCAGCGCATATTACCTATTCGCCAACCTGCCGTAGAGTACGGACGTTAAAAGCTGCTATGTATAAAGACTCTTGAACTGGACAACATGTTATTTTGTTTATTGTTTATGGACAATGGGTTGGATAAGGCACTTCGGTCAGCTTGTATGGTTCGAAGGGGTTTGGGAGGGAAATCGGTGGATAAAGAACTCTGCGGGCTGTTTACCCAGGCCGCGGAAGAGATTTTGGTGAGATAGCCACCTTGAGCCTTCGACTCAGAAGTCTGGCCCATAAGGCAGTAGGAGGATGTAGGGCTTTGTTCGGGGACCTTGCCTCTAGCCTCTGACTCAAAAGTCTGACCCACGAGGCAACGGACATTAGGGCTTTTTTCGGGAACCCTGTCCAGAGCCGATGACTCAATAGTCTGACCTGCTCGGTTGCAGGTAGAGCTATAAATGCTCTATCTTGATTGACTGACATTCTCGCTAGTCGAGGCGTATCCTCGTTTGGTCTGTACCCAGTACGTGACACATCCGTTCAGTCGCGCGTGATATTCGGTTATTAAGGGTGGCTTGCCTCCGGACACTCGTTGGATCGCCGAGTGATGCAAACCGCACACTGTTGCAAAGAGGGTAATCCACAGTCCATAATTGTGTGCTATTTATACTCGTTCCGCTGCTGAGCATCCCGTGCCGATCTTTATTAAGAAAGGTGCCTTTTATTTATTTATTTCACCATATGATTCGCGTGATTTAAAAGAAACTTGGGAAGAATACGGCCACCATTGGGTTTTTGAGCGCACAACTGTACAAGAGTTAATCTGCATATGGGTAAGTGTTGGTTCTGTCTTGTTTGCGAATTTCGTTATATTGTGAGTTGTTAATTAACTACGAGAGGTAACGTGTTGTCACTCAGGCTATCAGTCAAAGCTACGATACGTATGCTGAATTCGCTCACGTCTAAGTTAACATGACTTCCCCCACTGTTTTTCGCCATACGGGACAGTTACATTAATTGGTGCATGTTTATTCCCTGAATCTCTCCAGGTTTACCGACAGAAGCGATGGACACGCATAATGAGTGACAAACTGGTTGCCGGTGATATCGTATCGGTTGCCGATGGGAATCAGAAATTTTTGATCCCATGTGACTTACTTCTTGTCCGGGGAACTTGCGTCATTGATGAATCGATGCTGACTGGGGAGTCGGTTCCCGTAAGCAAGGCAAGTGGATGTAAATGGTCATCTTTTAAGGTAATCCGATCGGAAGTTATGTCCTTCGAATTCTTCTGCCAGTGATAACAGAGGAACGTTGTCACCCGAGCTTCAATATCAACGCAATTTCAACGCACCCCTTGAGCACATTGCTTCCATTTCCATTTGTCTGGCATCCGCTGTCCGCAGGGGAAATTGCTTCCTTATAAGAAGGAGCATAAAAATGACCTAACGCTAGTCTCGGATTCTTAAAATTTTGTGTAAATTGATAGAAGCTCATCGGAAAACGGGTTATTGTCTTTTCTTGAAGGAAGCTACTCATAAGGTCGTTAAAAACTCTTCGACATCCCACAGTTGGTTTCACCGGGAGCTTCAACTGGGAGTCAGATGAGTCTACTGTGAAAAATAAATAGGTATGCAAATGATTGCATTTTTCGAATTTCGTGCGGTTTGGGTTTAAGTAGAGCATAAGTTTGACGGGAACTCGGGGACTGCACCGAAAATGGCGAAACTGGTTGTGGGCTGCTGAAGACTTTTAAGAAACCTTGTGAGTACTTTCTTTCCTGAAAATATATTGCGATATCCCGAATGTCGTACCAATTGAAACACGAGGCGATCTTCGTGCACTACATTCGGTTGAAGAACACCATAAGCGATAGATTCAGATGAGACTTAGGCAAGTCTTCATTGAAAACCAAATTGGTATGAAAATGAACGTATTTATAGACTTTTCTTTTTTTTGTATTGAGTACATCGAATCTGAGGTGACCGATCACTTATATCCTTTTTAAACTGTACTCAGGCTTTTATTAGGAAATCGCGCGTGGTACATTCCTTTATTTGTCATATAATTACGGGCCTTATAAGGACTAACCCTCTCAGTCTGATCCAAAAGAATTCTCTCATTTGTTAACAGATAAAGGACCATGATAGAGCCCCGTTCTTCCAATTACGACTACTCCCTGGAAAGGCCTCTCTGAAGGGTGATCACTCTACAATAGCCTTCCTTTTCAGGCTGAACCAAGTAACTGATTCCTAAGGGAGACCATTCTCATGAAGCATCAATCGCCTTCTTAATCTTGGTATTCTGTTTCAAAGATCAATCTCTATCGCTTGTTGTTACTAACGTCGTTGGTAGAGTGCTGTGCTACTGTTCTATGTGCATCCCCCGAAGAAGTGCTACCCGTAGAAGGGATGCAGTTGGCGCTTTGGTACTTTATAATGGGGATGCTCTTTATATCCAGTAGCCAAGTAAAATGCCCTTCTCTCTACATTCGTGGGGAAACATGTCGCAGTTGTAATTTTAATGCCGTAACTTTCTCATTTCGCTGGTAAAACAACGACTGTACGCACTTTTTGTCTGTCAGAGTAGCGGACTCTTCCATACTTGTTCCGTGGAACACTGAGAAATGAGGTTAACCAAGTGGACAACCCTCAGGAGTGGTTTTGGAATAATAAATACTTCAACTGTCTGTTTGGTTGACAAGATAGGCAAACTGATCCTGACAGCCGTAATACTGCATGGTTGGAGCCAAGATATTTATTCCCTGAGAAAAAACAATGGGCGACCGTCGCCGGTTTCCCAACGACAGATGGTTCAGCTAAGTCCTTGGGGCGAGGTGGCCCAAGTGGTTAGAGCACGAATCCACTGACCGGAAGGTTCGTGGTTCGAATCCGACCTCCGCCACTCGACTTCCCTTGTCTAGGTTTGGGCAACCTGGCAGTATCCCAGCCGTCGTGCTTCCTTCGGGTGGCGTGGCAGCTAGGCACCGAAAGGGTGCTACAGCTGAGCGCTTTCTTTCTTTCTGACTAACTGAAGTTGGTGGCCTCCACTTAGCATATTCGAGCGCCTGTGTTGAATTCATACTGACTGAACAAACGAAGATCATAGCATAAGTTGAGAATATTGTTATAGTCCATTGAGTATAAATTTCCGTAATGTGTGTCTTGATTTAGCCCACGTTTTTTCGGCGTCGGTTTGTCACTTTCATATGTACCCGAAAAATAGCTTTTTTCTTTAGGATATGGCGTGAATCATTATGAAAAACATCGGCAGCTCTGTGTCCGCCTGCGCCACTCATTCTACCTAGAACATGGTGTGTGGAGTTTCCCATTCTAGATACCGACTACGGTCACTCACTCTTTGCATTCAGTATGAAAAGTTTGAAGAAAGGTTGATTCAGTATGAGTTCTCTGTTTCCGGTCTGCTGCTAGGTTCTGAAAATGCTAAGCGCTTGAAAACAGCATCGCAGTCGTTGCATGGTTGGAGCAACTCCAGAACAAATTTGTGCCTAGCGAACACAGTGTTTAAAAAGTATGACTTGAATCGCGTCTGTGCTGCGCGCCCATCAGACGTTTTCCATAAAGCGTCCTAATATCCAGCCTTGACTGTATTTGGTGATACAGTCTTTGTGGTAAGGCAGACCGAAGACGGCTACAACCAACATGACTGTGGGATCACCGAATTTTCTGTCCTGAGTCATCCCTCCCTTGGATGTAGCTCAAACCCCAGCAGGACGCGGTGTAAGACCGTTCCTGTTCCACAGTTTTCTGTAACTGTGTTTCACCTATCCATAAGTCTGCAGTTGGGCTACTTCATGTGTTTGCCAAAATCTAATTCGATGTTACAACAGTCGAATCTGCCACGAAACTGACCCACTGATGTCCAGCTTTTATTTCAGCGAATGAAGGTTCATGCTTCGAAGGGAAGTCTCGACTTCGCGATAACGTAAGATAGCGCCAACCTCCAACCTAATGCAGTCTCCCTTGCTGGGAGGGCTGCATATCTCTACGTATCCCATATCGGTGACGTGATCCACTGTTACTTATATCTTAACAGTAGATATAGTGAAAATGTATGAATGAGGGATAAGCTAACGGTGGCCACTCGATAGCCAAACAGCGCCTTAACTACTGGTTGACCATAGTGTCAGGTTTGGTTTCTTTCATTCAATGTTCCTCAGAACCTGCACGCAGGATAGCTTTTCGGGCGCATAAGGGTATCTTGCTAAGTCACCCATTTTCGACCTTATGCAAATTTTGTTCCTAATACTCGCTAGAATGAGACTAGTTGGAAAGAGAGTGCCTTTGTTTGTCGTGAAGATGGATTTGTTGCTACAGTTGATTTGATCGTGGATATATCAGAAAGTGTAACAAGAAGGCATAAATCAGGTGTCCAAGCGCTTTTCGCAGTCTTATACTACTTATATGGTTGAGAAAAATCCTCCAACAATTCACTCCCTTCTCGGTGTTTATCATTGGCCGTAGGCGAGTTTTAATCAATATCGTAAACCAGAGCTTCAACGAGTCGCAGTCATAACTTCCATTGCTATCAGATTAAGTAGCAGTTGAGTTTATAGTGCCCAAGTCAGTGCTCACTCCTTATACTCTATCATCCCTTGTCTTGTTCGCATTCCGTTCTATGTACCGTATCAGTGTGTTTCCTATGAGCATTAGCTCGGCGAACAGACCAACAATCAAGCAGCACACCCGAGCTATCTACATTCCACAAAATTGCCATTAGCATTCCTG
The DNA here is from genome assembly GCF_000715545.1 of Opisthorchis viverrini. Taxonomy (NCBI): domain Eukaryota; kingdom Metazoa; phylum Platyhelminthes; class Trematoda; order Opisthorchiida; family Opisthorchiidae; genus Opisthorchis; species Opisthorchis viverrini. Next base: position 7,787,508 of record NW_008751657.1, on the reverse strand, counting down.
TTCCCAGTGAAAGGTGACCGTTGTTCTGTACCCTATCAGAAGGATCCATATGTATGTTTTCATTCGAGTTTTACCAGGTTACAACGATTAATAATGGAACTTGCCCGACGTTCGAGCACCACGCCAGTTTTCGGTTAGAATAACTTTTTGACACTGATCCTGCTATGATTCTGTGTGATCGGAATCCGTGTTGCTTATTTGTCAACTCTCCTCTCGACCCCCTGAGAAACACATTCAGTCTTTCGATGTGTCTTCCAGTCGGAATAGGAATTTGCAATACGTTCACTTCATTCTTTCTTGGTCTTTCTCCATGAACACTTGGAAGGATCTGGACAGCTTAGTTTACTCGGTGTCCTTCCATGAAATATCTGCTTTAGTTTCTTCAGCTGTTTTACTGGTCTTCGTCCTTGAGAGCCGTGAATCATTTTGCTGGTTAAATGCTTGCGTTTTCACCTGAACAAGATTTAACTGCAGTGCTACTCTAGAGATTCTTTCACAAGGATATTGTTACAGGTATCTTTTAGTGTTAGATGCTCGCCAGCATTGCGCGGGTTTTTTTTAAAAACTTTTTCGTCTCTCCACGTTATAATCATACGCATCAGGAACCTTGCGAAGCTCTTCGGCCTGACGAGCAGTTCACATTTGATGAAGGTCACAAATCCCAGGTGCTGTTCGGTGGCACAAAAGTTGTGCAGTTCAATCCGCCCTTGAAATCTTCAAACCAATTGAAAGGTGAGTGGCAAAGATCTATCATTGGTGCGCTTGATTTATCCGATTGCGAGTTAGACTATTCTTCACTTCTCCATAATTTCCACAGGAGCCCTGATCAGAACCAAGCCGGTTGATTGGACTTTTTTTCCAAAGGTTAGGGGATCCTGCTACATTCACCTGCTACGTCCTGCTCTTCAGGACGAAGAGTGTAGTTTGTTGTACTTCCAGATCTGACATCTCTTAGTGGCATTTCTGAACGATAGAGGCATGCTTCCGTAGATATATGTTATTCAGTCGGAATAAGTCCAGTAGCAGAGCCACGTTAGCCAAGGTTGCATTTTTACCGCAGTCCATTCTACCATTGTTGTTATTTCTCTCTGGTGAGATAGTGCGTTGTCTGATATCGAAAGGTGTTGCGATCATTCCTAGTGAAGCTGACTTACTGGCCGTGTATACTCTTTGTTACCTGCTTTGCCAGTATCTGAATAATCTGACTACTTCTCATTTTCAAACCTCGATGTGCAAGTCGAACGTGAATACAATAGATTTCTTTTTAGGTGAACTACAAGCGTTAGTTAAGATGGATCAGAACACTATTTATCAACATCACACAGAAAACAATTGAGGGCTTCCATGTCAGCAAATTGATTTACGACGACGCACGTGGATGTTCGCCTTCTCAGGACTAACCACATGAAGTGAAATTCTGTTACAATGAACTCAGCTGGCCGGGAAAAAGCTCATTGTGGTGAAAATCTACTTGAACCATCCTTATTGCTCATCACTACCGTAAAAGACCTCAGTGGTGGACACTTGTGGGAGGTCACCTACCTCGGCGTGTGATGGTCCCCATTCACCACGGAAGACCCTTTGTCGACGTCTGTGTTGGCAACCGAACGCCGAAAGCTATAGAACTGAATGTGTGACCGTGAACATAAGCAACAATGATCCACCCTGTTTTACTTTGTTCCGTTATTCCTTATTTCTTGGGACTAAATAGGGTAGTCATTATGTGGGGTGCTACATATATGTATTGTTTGTATTGTACTGTTTGCAGTAGGTGTCAGTTTGGATATGTGGTAATTGATTTGTGCTAAGTTCCCATTGTCCATATCACATGCTTATGTGATTTTAGAGACACGCCGCGGCTTAGTGTTCGGCTAGGTGTGACGCAACGTTTTTTGTAATGTACGTTAGTAGAACGCATTGAAGTGTTACTTCTACCCTATTTCTATTTAGCTCCAGACAACGGCTGCATTTGCTTTGTTCTTCGTACCGGATTGAGCACGTCACAAGGACGACTTCTCAAAACCATCATGTATAGCGTAAAGACCGTGACAGCAAACAATCTGGAAACCTTCTTGTTCATTGCATTTCTCCTCATCTTTGCCGTCGTAGCCTCTGTGTACGTTTGGGTGGAAGGTAAGCTGTGCAAAATTTCTCACCTTTTACAGTTCCCTTACATTCATAACATCGAGACTGACAGCGCAGTATCTATCCTAGCTGCTGTTTGGTTTATAAGTGAAGACGGCGAACAGCACTATATTGGATATGGTGATTGTCAGCCTGAACTCCTGATCCTTAGTAGTTTGATAGCTGGATTGATTTTATGAACTAACTGTTTGGTGGTCGATTGCTTTGTTTTCAGAAGGGACCTAGTCAAACGTGGGAAGTGATTTTTCCGCTGCTTCAAACCTGTGTCGTCTCAAGCTCTGAAGGGGTGTTTTGGGAATAAGAACAATATTTTTTACACTCGATTGATCATACTTATCAGGTCATATTTTTTTGATCAGATTAGCTAGTCGATTTAGGAAAGATTTTTCTAACCACAATCCGGTGGGTGGGAACAACCAATGGTGGTAGCTGTAATAGATGCAGAAAGGTCAGCCATTTGTCGATATCCTTTTTTGATAAGTTTATGGGCGGAGAAAATGTGGGATAATCGCTACTGGAGGTGTCTTTGGCTCTACCATAAAGGAAACCCACACAGCAATTACTGTGTGAGGTGTAATAGCAGGATTGAGCTTAAATAAACCAAGTATTTTCATAAAACTACTCACAAGGTTGCTGAAAACTGTTCGACAACCTTGCGAGTAGTTTCCTTTATGAAAATATACTGCGATATCTCGAATATCGTGCCAAATGAATCATGAGGCGGCCTGTGTGCAGCACATTCAGTTGTAGAACATCATAAACAAGATATTCATTTGAGTCTCGTGAAAACCAAATTGATTTGCAAATGAGTCTATTTCTCATTAACCCAGTATTATTGCGCTTGTTTTGTCTACTACTCTTGAGAGGCCATAAGCTCTTATTCTTGAACTGCTGGCACAGACAGGTTTGCTTATCCCTCAATGTTTCCCGCACTGTTTGCTTATCCCTCAGGAAGGACTTGGTGATCCATACATAGTGTGCTGGATTTATGATCACTGTTCTCTCCATTTAGCCTTCATGTCATTACTCCTACTTCAATAAGATCAACGCTTTTAAACTCAATGTATTCTTCTATGCCTCAGCTGTGAAGTATGACCCCGCTCAATTCCGACCGATTTTTCCGGCAATTATAACTTTCGTTTTCCAAGTAATAGAAGTTGATCTGCGTCTTCATTGCAGCCTGTGATCTTTTGGTAATAAAGATTTCGTTCTGTTAACTACTTCAATCCATGCCAAAAAGCCGAGAAACACGGACTGTTTCATTTTTATTGGAAATCACCAGCTGTGCGTAGCTCATGAATCTACAGAAAGATTCAAATTGGCGACCTTCCTGCCAGTCCACAAGGACCGAACGGTTCGGTCACGAGCGACTGATCAACAGTGTGAGCAGCTCGGACAGGACACAGCGCTACTCATCCTTCAGTCATGAAGTTCACATCATGTGGTCACGTGTCGACAGCTGCTGACATTGTAGGTAGAACCATGTGATCTACCCACAATTAACAGAGAAATTCTCTCCATGATATACGGGTGTGACAAGTCGGTTCTTGGATGTGTAAAAAGGGGACGCTCTCATTTCAGAGGAGACAGTGAGAGTCCTTCAGTGGATTATGATGGAGGTGCATGAAAAGACGGATTTGACTCATTTTATAGTACAGAGAAATCCTTAGAGGTGGCATCAAATAGGGTTTGTTGAATGTTTGTGGCACTAACTAATATAATGCTAAAAATCTCTTTCTCCTATTACGGTTTTATCTTTAGTGTTTGGCTTCTTTAAAGTCCTGATACGTAAAAAACATTTGCTGGGTATCATACAAGTCAGGTTTTTTCATCGTGATGAATTTGAAAAGGGTGTTTAGCAGTTATTCCGTCGTCAACGATGATGGTGACGATACTGGGAGGATTCCTCTGGTTACATAGGTGTTCTTGAATTCTGAAGACCGGTTCATAACTGTTTTTGTGTAGTGGTCAAGTTTTTTTGAGCGTCACTCAGGATCGTCGAAAATTCATCTATATATCTGTTACCTTTGGCAAGCTTGCCCACGCATCGGTAGCAGTTTGTCGTTATTGCATCTTTGTTCTGTCCTCGTCCCAGTCAATTTTTCTTCCTCCAAGGGTTCCACATCAGAATCTTCAGTCTCCAGTCCCTCTTGACACACGCTGTGTTCTTGTTTAAAACACATATCATCACATGGCTTTCAGCGTTGGCTGAATCCACCTGCAGAATCTCACCACCAATTCTTTTACACAATCTCGTGCTCCGTATAAGTTATGCAAGGCAGATGTTACCCATTTAGAGACAGCTAATACTCACTACTGCGCATAACACAATGCTCGTATCAGCTGTTGTTAAAATCCAACTTAGCTTTGGCTAACCCAGAGTGCATTTAGTAGTCTCTGCTTCGTTTTTTAATTCCGCATCATGACTGTTCATCTGTATGAACGACCGCAACAGTAATGGTGGTAAACCCGTTTTAAATCCTCAAGCCTTTTGTCTATCTAGACATATTTCATCAAGTCTGCATTTCATAAGACGTCCGTCACTGGATAGTATGACCACAAATTTTTGACGGCGGCGTGTGGGCAATTGAAATCCAGCAATCGAATCACTCATCAACTGGGAAACGTTTCTATTATCATTGAGCACACCCAGAATGATTGGATATTTGAAGACTGATATCCGGGATTTCCGACTCAAACAGTCTTATTTAAACATAATTTTCCTTATATGATGCTTCCTTCAATGATAATCCACTGCTTTTTGTTTCTTCATTCGTCACAGGTTCTGTTGATCCTCGTCGTAACAGATACAAACTGTTTCTCGAATGCACACTGATTCTCACGTCAGTAATACCGCAAGAATTACCGATCGAACTTTCGCTCGCCGTCAATTCTTCACTTGTAGCTCTGTCTAAGCTCAGTGAGTTCGGTTTGTTTTTCTGCAGTTGAAGTATCCGGTAGGCTCTTTGGGGTCTTATATGCTATCTAGTTTGCATGTGTGCGTGTTTCATTCAGCTCATGCGGCCGTTCCACTAACGACTGTACTGGACGATTAGTTTAGTTCCTACACAGAAAAACTATGCAGCTGCTGGCTGTCCTGAAGGGGCACGAATCTGATCACCAAACCGCCAGATATGCTCTCTTTTTTTCAACAGATATTTCGGCCAACTGACTTCGAATTATATGGCCTTGTTTTTCATACTGGAAGTTTAAGTAACCAACCCATTGGGTTCTGGATCATCACCTCATTGTGATGTCATCCACTGTGACTTTTTAGTGGTTCGTTCACCTCATTTTATCCATGGGATGTTTGATGGATGACATCATTCCCGTCCAGTCGCAGTTGCGCTAGCACGATCGTAACATTATTTGCGGTGGTATCCAGTCGACTTTGATTCTGGTATCTTCTGTACTGGATTCGGGAGCAATGTTTAAGGTCATTTCTCGTGACAACATAGGTGTAGGTCGTTTGTTATCTAGTGGAATGACAAGAATCAATGAGTTGATCCCTGATGGTGGGCTTCTTGAATTTTGATGGATGCATCTGTCCACGTTTTAATTGCTTTAGGTGGCGATTGATTCTAGGAGAATGGTGCTATGATATTTATTAAATCCACCTACTATCTACCTTTAAAAGGGCAGTTCAAATTCAAATCGTAGACGGATAAGGTTGTTATTTCATTCAGCTCATCCTGCTATTCAGATTCAACCAGTTTTTGGGGATATTTTGCAACAGGTCCTCTTTGGGCGGTTTGTGAGTTTCGCCGTGCGTTTCTTCAGGATGTTCTGATTATTATACTAGTGATGTATGCCGACACATCTTTTTTTATTGTTCATGGATTTATTCGGAAGTCTAGGCGACATTATCCGCCACTAAACCTCTGTCATCCCCACTGCTGAACACCCTAAAGTTATGGAAGGGTATTTGTTTCGATAGTCGGTGCTCTGTGTCCGCACTGAATACGAGTGAAGTAATTTGGTGTTAGGTAAGGGGCCTATTTGCACTTATGACAGGGTCAGGCGCGGTATCCGGTTCCCACTTGAGCACAGATCGTTACGATACAATCGTAAAGCTGTGATTCTCGGAACTTAATCAGCCTTTTTCAATGGATAACCACATTTGTGTGATACTGGTTAAACACTTGACCACAAACAAATATCCTGGGTTCTGGAGAAGTCACTTAATCCCCAAATTGTCTCGCTCGGCGATCGCAACGTCAGTTGCGTTCGAAGCTCAGGTGTTCTTTGTAAGATGGGAACACGTTGCTTCCTGAGCCTCTTTCTTGGCAAGGAAATTCGATGTTGACCATTAAGCCAGGATGGGATTATTCCTGGAAAGCTTGCGCTATGCATCGCAGCCGGCTGACTGTTTCGTTCAATTCCTTAGTGCAAAAGTTAGCATATTTCTTTCAGAAGTGAAGAATTGGGTGCTGTGTCACACGTAATCCGTTCCCTACCGCCTAGGACTTCGTCATAAATTGAAGCTTCTTCGAAAAGCCCAGCCATTTGAGTGATTTCGTCTTCATTATGACTCATCAGGTGGGCATAGAGGATCAGCAGTTCTACGCGTCCGCCGATCAGCTGGTCACCTTCAATTAGTCACCAATAATCTGATGTTGTTGTCCACGCTACTTGTAAGCGGGCAAATCTTTTACCGCTCCAATTGAAGCGCCGACTTTCCGATGTTCGGACTAATGTACGCCCTATTGTTTTTAACTGTTTGTTATTCGAAAGGCGGTTAACGTCTTTTCGGTGTTTGGCACCAGATCGATTACTCCTGATGGAAGTGAACTTGAGGAGCGAATCGCTTTTGATTCCGGGTTTAGTAGCCTGAAGTAATCGATGGGCATGCATATCCTTCGAAGTAGTAATTTTAATATTTTCTGATGGCTTTTTGTATGGAGCGGCGATCTCTCACGGTGATGCTACTGAAAAAGTACACAAACTTTCGATGGGGTTTCTGTTATGAGGGCAAAGTTTAAACACAAAGCTGTTGTATGTGCAACCAACCTGATGGGTGAAACAATGATGGCGTTTTGACGTATGATGTACTTTCAAGTTGTAGATAATTCAGCATGATCTCGGACTGTTGCAGTCATCCGACTTGTTGGATAATCATTTCCCAGTAATGCTTTGCTTACAGCTGTTTTTAACTTCTTCAGAAAGTTGCAGATTCTATGGCCAAATCCTGTTAGTTCAGTATGATCAGGCCCAGGGATTTGAACTGGGATTAGGCTGACGGGGCTTGATGATAACATTGTCTTTGCGCACCAATCAGATAGTAATCAGAATGAGCGCAGCAGTGGATCGTTTAGTTCATACTAACAGCTTTTGCAGTTTACTCACCGACTTTACATGAGTAGAAATAACTGGTCATGCATTGTAGCTAGCAATTTAGACCAGACATGCGAAGCTCTTGTTGGTGAAAAGCGTTGTGTTGAGGATGCCATTCTTTATTATCATTTTGATGGTTGATCTGAAGATCCTGTGCATTGATGGCGGTATCTCTAATACTGGAGCATTACTCGCCACACGACCTTTATATCCTGATCACACAACCGTCAAGTACGGACTGACTAAACTTGGAGTCCTGAGCAGAGATCTAAGGGTTCATACAGACTAGGGTTCTTAGAATTCTGTCCACCTTTTTCGTATGTATAACGGCATATGAGAGTTAGCCTGTATCTAGCTTGGGTATGTCTGTAATTAAACCTGAGGCACACAGGACTAATGATACATTAATGTCCAATTAGTACATACAGTGTACCCTGAATTAGTCCATCTGTCACTTCTTCACCAGAGTACTACAAGCGCCACAAGGATCCGTACCCCTTACTGTCCTTTTGGCATATGCTTTGTATGTTTAAGCGAACGTTTTTGGATGTATTTTCACTAAATGAGGGTGTATCGGATTTGACCAACTCTGTAAAGCCTGGACACCAGTTGCCAAGTTTCATCTACCATAACATATCACTCACTCTGTATTAGACAGTTGAACAAACAGTTGTAGATTATGCAGGAGGAAAACATCTGAAGCGCCTGTGTTTGGTTAAGTCTTGCATATGTTAAGCTACCATGTGCATAAAAGTGCGCTCTCATTGAAGTCCACTTCAAACGGGCATATTGGCGATGAACCACTTAGAGCACAAGGTTCCCGATATCCCGAGACCGCGAGAAATGGCTGATAATCGAAGGTAGTGGTGCTCACACTACCAGTTTCGTGCCGACTGCCTGTGGAAGCATCTATAGGCGTGAGCACATAGGAATATGTGTAGTAGGCTAGCACTGGGTCCCTTTTCCCTGTAGTTACTTTTACAACGAGATTTTCACCAAAGAAATAGTGGTTGTGCTTGAGTGAAGTACCACAATGGCTTGTCCGTGACGAACATGCTTTCTACTATTTTAAGTACTTAATATTTCGCTCTCCGTCACACGCCTCACTGTCAAATTTTCCTTTTTTAATTCTCTGTAGTGGTTTACTGTACAGAACCGTTCCGAATTCCGTTTGCTGGCAAAGTGGATGTTTGTGCCTTTGACAAAACCGGCACTTTAACAGAAGATACGGTCGTTGTAGAGGGCATCTCCGGCTTAAAGTAAGCAACCCGATCCCATATCTCTCCTTGTTCTGATTTATGTACGCACGCTACTAGTGATGGACCCTGTTCATTTGCCACACTTTCTCAATGTGTTCTAATTTCTGACCACTCTGGACAGTGTGAACTATCAAGACCCCTGCACACGTTCTTTTATCCTATCATTTTCCTGTTATTCATCTCGAAAACGTTTCTTACCCATAGTAGCTTTTGTGGTAAAAAATTCTACATCCACGAGATGAATGTGGATCACAGACCTCCAAGTGCTATAGGTTGCGCTATGGTTCGTCCTTGCTGTACCAGAAACCTTAGTTGGCTTAGAGGCTAAGGACGGTGTTTGGTAATAGCTGGTTGCCCCACAATACGTCTGTAGGCAGCGAAATACACTCATTTGGAAACAAATTTGGCTTTGTAAGGGAATTATCTGGAACGTAGCTGAATCTCTCGTTTTCAATGTTTCCAGACAACTGATTGTGCTACGCCTACCTGATGAGCCCCCAAAAGGCCGAAACCGGTCGTGGGCTGTCGAAGAATTTTTAGCAACCTTATGAGTAGTGCATTACGAATATACGTCTGTAGTCACTTTCACCACAAAGTTCTGGTATATCGCGAAAGACGAATCGACTCGATTCGTACGAGAAAACAACCCCTTTCGATCGAATACTTTCTGCCGCACGAAATTCTTCATTCTACAAGTTCCCAGGGACAACACTTTGTGGGTGAAGAAGTCGCTAGTTGACCCCAAACGACATTACCCTTTGTCGTAGATCCAGCCGTTGCGTTAGTCGGCTGGTGCCGTTAGCACCGCTGCTACGCTGTTCACCGATATGGGTTTCATCTGGCATCACTTGGATGATGTTTGTTTGGCTCAAATGGTTTGCTGGAAGTTGTTCTGTAATTGATATCCGCGACGGCGATACTGTAGCTGAATATCTGTAGGAGTCTAAGGTAGTAGGATGATTTTCCACCTTTGAATTACGTATGCCGCGGTTATCGTTCTGTTTTGTCGAACAAAACTACTGGATTGTAGTGATTTACGTGATAGGCAGATTGGACTGTGCTCGTGGAAAGTAAAATTGTGCAACACCTATGAACGTTGTGTTATTTTCGACTCGGCAGCTGTAGTGTGGCTTGCATCAGGAAAGTGCTCGACGAGCGTGGCGGATCAACTGCATCCTGGCGTTGTATTGTTTCATCAATTACAGAGGGTGTCTTTACTTTTTCGTGTAATATCTGAAGAGATTTGTGGCTGATAATTGTCAGTCACGCTCGCCATTTCAATGCACCAATAACCGCAAACTCAGCGGATTCAGCCCATCGGTCTCTAGTGAAATTTGACATAGTCTTCGGCACCCCCATGTGCCCCATGTGACGTAGTCCTATTATGTGAACCTGGTTATTATCGTCTATCATCCGCACCAGACGTGTTCTCATATCCACCCTGGTTTACAGCGCTCACCTAGTCCTGCCGCTACTCGTCTCCAGGACACACCTAATCACACTGATGTCCTCCGATCCCGCAATTTGACTTCGTCTTTGTGGTATTCCTTGGTGTTGTAATTAGCCATTTGTTGTTTGTGTATTCCTTCATAATTAATGCCTGATGAACGGTCATTAAATCCGTCACCCTAACGTTAGTTCATGACATCCTAGCAATGCTGGTAGACGCAGATTTCTACGAGTGAGCCCTAAAGTGGGAAATCTGTTTGTTGGAAGATTGAATTTCCCCACGCATCTACACAAAATCAAGGGGGTGGATGGGGAAGTTCGGACTTTGATGTAACACCACTTTTGCTGAGAAATCAACCAATAATTCCGGCTATTTTTTTTACCGCAGATAGCAAAGAATTGTCCAGCTTACTGGAGGGCTTTACCTACCCTGGTGTTCTACGGCACGTTAAAAATGCCGCTGCAACAGCAGTATTCCCTTATAACTTCGAGGCTGCTGGGCATACCGACTCTTACTCTGTCTTTCAGCATCCTAAGGTGATAATTCAGTTGCTTCAGTTGCAAGCTGCGAAACACATTGCGTAATAAATGAGAACGTAGGAACTGCTAGTTGTGAAGCGCGTGCGCCATACTGATTCACCGGTTGTCACATATGTCCAAAAGTTTGGCCCATTCCATTCTGTTGAAGGTCACGGGGGCGAGATGGCTCAGTAGTGAGAGCGCGAATTTATTGACGGAAGGTCCGTGGTTCGAACCCGACCTCTGCATTTCTTGACTTCCGTCTAGGCTTGAGGTTTTTCGGGTGGCGTGCCAGCTAGGCAATGAAAGGGTGTTACAGCCGAACGATTTTAAAGGTCACTGGAAACCCACAAACCGTTATTCACTTGCTAAGGTACGAGATCGGTTCTTACTGGTCGTTCTTCCCAACAGGAAACACCCATGTTAATGAGGCACTGATATTCCTCAACAGAAGGAATTGTTGTTCTTTACATTCATTATCTTCACTGAGGTTGTGGACTTTTCCCGTAGATGACTGACTGAATGGCGCTTGTGACGCGGTGAACAGCTTTTTTAGCATTACATAAAATCGCCTGTTACGCACCTCACGAATTTTGTCGGCTCTGTATCCACAAAATTCGCGACAAGTAGGGGAACACTGTAGTTGTTTGGTGATTGGTTGATCAAGGTTGCGTTTCTACCTAGCTGATGTACGACTTGTCAGTGTTCTCTTACGGAGAAGAATTATGTTTTGCCTACGATTACTATTATTTTCATTGCTACTATTATGCACACTACTTATATTTTCGCTTCATGCCTTTAGTGATCAGCCTGCAAATAAATTGGTACCTGTTCAACGATGTCCCCTCTCTTCGGTACAAGTGCTTGCCAGCTGTCATTCTTTGGTGCACACACCGTCCGGGTTGGTCGGTGATCCAATGGAGAAGGCTATGCTGTCATCCACCGGTTGGTCCTTGAACAATGATGATACCGTATCTGGGCGAACTGTGCCGCGCAGTCCGCCTTTGCGCATCTGCCATCGGTAAGATCTTTATTATGTACGGATGACTTGGTGCGAGACTGATTCGATGATATTTTGATTTGTTCCCACATCGGGGGGAATCGGTCCTCGTCTGACTTGTCAGGGGTAGTGAATGTCTTAATGCATTTGGTTTACTAGTCACTAAAAGTAGTCTGATATTAACAAATTATTCAGTCTACCCTCTATGTTACCAAGTCCAAGTCTCCGTACCGCTCGTTATTGGTCATTTCTGCGGTTAATGTGAGAAATCACTCTCCCTCGGTCTTTTCTTATGTTCAATCGGAGTATTTGAAGCTGTACAGCTGGTAACAAAATGAAATTAGCCAACTTTCTATGATTTGGTAGCATTGTGGGTGGTTCAGTATTATCTAGTGATCCGGCCGTTGAAAATCCAAGTACATAGTGATCCTTCAAAAGGAGACCCTTTTAAAAAGAACCACTCTCCTCAAAACTCCACACCAGTGTCTCACTTCAGTTCCACCCCAGATTGTTGTCTTCCCGATTTGGATCCCTCCTCAGAAGCCAAATAGCCTGTACGTTCCTGGTGGCCACTCTTGGGATGGAATGCGGTTTCAACATTTAGCCCCCCCCCACCACTGCAACACGCCGTACATCTAGCGGGGCATACATAGACTTGAAATCTCTACACACTTTCCGAAACCATCAGGCGGTGTCAATCTAGCGGGGCATACATAGACTTGAAATCTCTACACACTTTCCGAAACCATCAGGCGGTGTCACGACTTGATTTGGTTCAAGAGCCCTCGAGTCAATAGGACAAAGCCAGCCAATAATCGATATTCAGTAGACGGGTATGTGCTGTTTAAATCAGAATGAGAATAGTGCCGTTCAGAAATACGTATCGGCTTCGGAAATTGAAAAGCTGTTGCCCAACGAGCAGCGCAGTTTCCCCGATTTCGAGGGTGTTCATTTGTCCTGTTTTGTTAACGGTTTAATCACATTGTTAACAACAGATGTTTCGTAATGTTTACATGTGATGCAATAGTGCACAATAGAATTTGGACAGAATAACTCAGTAATCGTAATATGATCCTAGGTACTTTGACCGCTTGTTCAAATTTGTCTGAACAGCTTGTCTCAGAAATTGGAATATTGAAAAAGATTTTCAAATATTAATGGAACTCATCCGTTTCCGGTCTTGTATGTCATATTGAAACTCCCCGAACGACTTCCCCTCCCCTACAACCAGCTGAATTCACATGTTGAGTGAGTGGTGTGGTGGACAACGGTCCTGCATATTCTTCCATTATTGCTGAATTGACGTCTCAGGTAAATGAATGAAGCAATGGGGAAAGTTGCTCTTTCAAAATCTTTTTCAAATATGCACGTAACACGTCATGTATACGGCTACTGCTGGATGGTAGATGCGCTCCTCGCTGTGATGATTTACTCTATAAATAATCATCGGTCTTGTGAAATACCTCTTTATATCTAATTTTCCTTCGTACTCTCACGTTGATGTATGCCAGACCGGACGTTGATAGTTGCAATTGTATCAGATGTAAGTATACATCCTTCTGTGACGTAGACAGGAAGACTGCTATCGTTGGGCAAATTCAACAATGATATCGGTTGAGGAATCCGGGGCAATTAGCCGCACAATGCTCTTAGCTGCAAAACCTTTACGAATGGAGTAAAACGTTTTGCGCCAAAATGTTGCATTTTGTTGCGTATGGGCTCAAACCAAGAACCATCCTAATCTACCTTCATATCTTTACAGCTCACCAAATCTCATTGTCCACCGAAGCAATCATACCCCTGGCGGAAAAGTCTGGTGGAATAATTTCCCAGCATCGCTGAGACCCCGGGATGACTAAATGAGGCTCAAAAGTTTGGGCTGGTACTCCGAACTCAATTGCCTGATCGCTTTAGTTCATCAGGGACACGCCATAGCTTTCGAAAATTCAATTCCACTGTGCGAATACTGAGCGCCTCGTACTTTTTGTATATTCCGAGTATCTACTACTCCTGGTAGTTAGTAGGCAGAAGTTAATGTTATACCATCAGGGGTGCTAGAACGATGTGCAGATTGACCGAGGTGTTTCGAAATTTAAATATAAAGTAGCAAGTTAACTATTAATATGAACGATTTGATGGTGGCTGGGAACCCCAGTCAATTTCATACTGAACCGTCTTGACGTCCATTTAATTTCTGACAGCCGAACAGCACACCTTTGAAGCAAGAAAGTCCTCTTGTGGACAATAGCTCACGGGAAAATCATCGCAAAATTATAATGATAGAGTGATTAAACTCCACGCTAAATCAAGATCGCTGTGGATGCCACTGGTTAGTACCCAGTGAACGATTATCAAAGTTTGCAACTAGCGACCTCTTCTCACGCCAGATAGCATTATAAAACGCATGGAAAACTGCGGCTAACGCGTGGTTTTCCGGTCAGCCACATGTGGTTCGCTAAGGTTCCACCGGATTTAATGCATAAGACAGTCGATTACTAATTTGGATAGGATGGAATCTGCTTGATGTTTTGGCCGATTTTGCTTGTCCTACTTCTCAGATAAAGCTATCCAAATCGATGCTTTTATAGTACTAGCTTGCTCTCAGTAGTTTGCTGCCTATGTCAAAATGCCAACCGCATTGCAGCAGTTACAAGTGGGTACGAAGATGGATGATACTCAACATCGTTTTCAGTGTTTTTAGCTGGCACAGGGGGCGGCTTTGTCAAACATTGCAGCCTCAACAGTGTCATGTAAAACCAATGATGATGGCCCACTGGTTGCAGATAAATATCTAGGGGATGATTGCCCCATTCATTCGCCGTCCAGGTGCCACTTAGATAATATAGGCTGAGATTCGTCTTGAATGGTAACAATACATAACCAATCACATCTTCCACTCCATCACACCTAATGTATCTGTGGAATGGGCCTCTAGGTGTTACCGAACTAACTCCCTTATTGTTCGTTTTGAATTTTTGCGAACTGACAATACATGGCCGATTTAAAATGCTCGACTACTGAAGCATAGTGTCTTTGATCGCACATCGTGTTTTGATCAGGTATCCAGTTGAACTGATTTCATGATTCATCTGGACTTGGAAAACTGTGTGGACAACGCTGCTGGGCGGCTTTTCATCCTACCTGGACCTGTCAAATCTGTGGTGTACTTTCTTCACACATTACATCATCTTATGTATTGGGCTACTTGGTGGGTCGACCGGAAATAAGTGTATGTCTGTGCGGCCGCCTGCTTGATATTCTAAATATCTTTTTTGTCATATCATACTGATGTGTGCTCGACCCAACAACGAGTAGTATATTTTTACCAAGCAAAGGGGTAGTGAAGTGCTTTATTCTAACTTAGTCAAAAATGTAATTCATCGCGTTCAAATCTGTGGTTCAACCAATCGAATCTCCATTTTTCCAATGATCATGTTAAGTTGAGGTGGCAAATTTCCTGAGTAGCATATCTGTGACATTAACACTCCGATTTCAACTGGTGTTTTCCAAGGTGAATACACTGTTCAGATGTCCGTAATCAAATATATGAGTATGTCCTTGTCTCTGCTTTTATTGCGTTACGGAGCTATCGATCAGTTTGCGAAAATGTTCGTTTCATCGTCTTAGGCAGCAAATTTTGCTCATCGTTCTGTTGTCACACAAACTATCCCAAAGAGGTTTTTTATGGTTTCACTATCCGGTGTTCATCCGTCTTTCGCCCTCTCACCCTCAGAGTTCTACAGTCCAAGTTCTGCACCAGGTTTTCCAAGCTTCATTGCTTGTGCAGCATATAGTTAGTTAGTCAGTGTGCCGTCACAAACAACTGAATTTTCACAAACCAATAAGAAAATTGCAATTGGGGTTCATTCGTACGCTTTTCCATAGAGCTACGATGACCTTGTCTGTTTAGGCTACTGTTGGCTTACTAAACCGATGGACTTATTGATCTCATCACTTCTGATTACCACCTGTGACATTCCCTGTTTAGTGTACTGGAACTATAAATGCTTCGTTGCTATTTTCACTTCCAGGTTCCGTTTTAGCAGCACTTTGCGACGGATGTCTGTGGTGGTTAGTCATCAACTTCCATCCAGTGTCGATCAGACGTACCTGGCCTGTGTAAAAGGCTCTCCTGAGGCAATTCTACCCATGTTGATAGATGCACCCCCGGACTATGACGAGGCCTACCTAACTATGGCTCGCCGTGGTGCTCGTGTCCTGGCTTTGGGGCAGAAGTCTTTAGGACAGTTAACCCATCAACAAGTGCGTTCATTTTTCCAGCCAAGTATAACATTTTTTCGAGTGCATTTTAAACTGATGAGACTGTGTTCCACCGCTGCTTGTTCATTTCCTTTTAGGTCAGAGATCTTACCCGTGAAGAGGTTGAATGTGGACTCACCTTCTGTGGTTTTGTACTCATCTCCTGTCCGCTGAAGCCAGATTCCAAAGAGGTTGTTCGTGTACTTCGTGAATCTAGTCACCATGTCACTATGATTACTGGTGACAACCCACTCACTGCATGTCATGTTAGCACGGTACTGGAACTGGTTCGGCCAGATACGCATGTTCTTATTCTAACGCCTCCAAACGCCTTAGGTGAGTTGTTGAAATGTCTATCCAACTTTTATGGGTACTAGACCACTATACTGATTTTCCTTAGTTCTCAATTCACGGGAACAACTGGAAGACCTACGTTGCATAGTGTTGACGTTCCATGTACTTTCATCACTCGTATACGCAAACTATATGAGCATTTCTAACAAGAAGGCGTAGGAACAACTACACAAAAGGACAGTGTGCTGTAAGAGATTGGAGTGAATGCAATTCAGAAAAGATATCAGTTACGGGTCAATAATTTTCGTTTCCACAGTACTGGTCTCTGTGTTGTAATTAGGATGGTCTCAATGGGCCCCAGAAGCCTGGGGATGAGATTACGGATAGCAGTTGTAAACAGAGGGTCATAGTCGTAGACGTGAGCGGTCTCAACCAGGATAGCATGCACTCGACCAAGCCAGAATATATATCTTCGTCTGTTATATATATATATATATATATATATATATATATATGTATATATATATATGTCACAGCGCTGACAGACCTCCTCGCTTAATAGGTAATAAGATATGTGGTTTGGGTTGGGCTGTGTGTCGTTCGGACACTGTTTCGGTGCCTAGTTACCGTGCCACCTGAATGAAGTACGAGGGCTGAGCCACTGTAAAGTCGCAGAAGAGCAGCCGAGATGCGGAGGTTGAGTTCAAACCACAGACCTTTCGGTCAGTTAGTTGTGCCCTTTCCAATTGAAATATCTCTCAGCTGGTTGTCTAACCAACCAAATTGCCTGCATCCGGTGTGGACCGAAAAATCGAGACCGGTGGACTAGCCGAAGGGAGCTCTTATTATACTTGATGAATGGCCCATAAGTATCAAACTATGTGGAGGTAGCTAAACGGTTGGGACTTCAAATTCTGCCAAGAGTAGCCTCGAGGTCCTCTTGGAGAACGCATTAGCTAGCAAGTGGTGTTCAGTAAGTAGTTTAGTCGGCACAAGATCGTTCGCAGAAAGTTGCTTGTATCACCCTTTCAGGTTTTGCACTCTGGCATGTCCAAGATTTTAATGTGAAACATTTGTGGGTCTTTCAGTGAAAGAAAAAATAAACTATAAACGTTAGGACAGACTATAATGCAACAGAATGCGATACATATATATTGCGTATGCATCCTGTATGTGTAATACAGATTTTATTGCAGATGAAAAACAGAGCCAAACCAACAATTAAAGCCAGAGGCTTGTATTGGGAAGTTATAAATAAAGCTCCACTGGGTTTGGGCGGTGGTACTAGCTCGGGAAACAAGGACTGTCGAAATCAAAAATGAAGTTTTCGCCCTCATTGTGCAACTTTGTGTTTGTTTGTGACTGTTTGCAGCTACAAGTGTTCGGTACTCATAGTTTATTCCCAGCGGCACTGCTCAGGTTGCCCATTTCACAATGAAACCGTCTGGTTGTCGTGTGCAAACAAAACATATTCTAGATCAAGGGAACTTTTTGAGATTGTCTGTCAGAGAATGTTGGAAAATTTGAAAAAAAACACGGTACTAGACTTATCCGTGTGTTGCTGCCTCACCTACTACAGATACAAGTTGTTCTATCGAATGGGTCAAATCCGGATGGTGTGGTACACCATCCATAACGAACCCGGATTCACTTTCTTTTTCTCACCATCGCAGCCCTGTTACAGTGGTCTCTGGTACATTTCTGCCATGGTCTGTGTGGTTTAGCTTCTCGAGGTTGCTTTGTCCCACTGTAGTAACTAATCTATCTTCGTGTTATTCCCATTTGTACGCCAGTCTATCATACCCTTGTTTTGCGGCGACCAATGGGTCCAGTCCATACGACAACGCTCAAATCCTACAACTTATCGTCATGTAATAATTTTCCTCAGCCCCAAAATCCTGACAACCGATTCGTCAGTTCTCATCCACACTAGACTTTTTTATTATTGTTGGTCCAATGTGTGACTGGCCTGTACCGTTTTCATCTCGAGACGTTTCGAAAAATCAGACTAAGTCCACATAATCATAAAGGTGTTCCCTTGTAGAGATAAGATATCCCAGAGGAATCACCCTCCCTGTAACTTGAAACTCGAGACATTGTGTCCTGTCTTATGGTCACGTTTAGTCTTCAGATTTGAACCAGGACCGTGAGGTTTGTCTTAGATACATTTATGGGAAGACAGCGGTGCGTTTTAACGTCAGTTTTTAGATGATGCGAATTTCACTTCGTTATTTCAGCTCAGCTCAGAAATCTGATTTCTTAGTGTGAAATTTAGGTGTTTATTTGAGATCACATTTCCCGTTGTTTTGTATGAGAACATTTTTCGTATAGAGTTTCACTGTTGTAGCCACTGTTTTCAGTTTCCCAACCCTTCGGGAGCATGAAATGAACTACACGTTGTTTACAATTTTTTCCCATTTTTGAATAAGTTTTCACCTCTATCAATCAGTTGAAAAACGCTTGAAACCGACTGAGTAGTCATCGTTTTCGAAAAAGTTTGGTAACAATCGGTAGATTTATTGCTGCGCAACGTTCCGCTTTTGACACCCCTTCATTTTTATGAACCTTTTCCTACGTGATAGCGGATGAATGGCATTGGCAGTCTGTCGACGATTCTGTGGTTTTGCCCGCGCTCACCAAAGAAAGCTCGTCCCCTCAGGCTATCCGTCAGTTGGCATCCAAATATGATTTGTGCCTTACCGGTGAAGGAGTGGATGCATTAGCGCGCACTTCTCCAAATCTCCTTCGTATTCTCATCCCCAAAGTTAAAATTCACGCACGTGTGATCCCAAAACAAAAAGAAGAGATTCTGGTAGAACTCAAACGACTGGGCTACGTCACTCTGATGTGCGGCGACGGAACTAATGATGTGGGCGCATTGAAACAAGCGCACGTTGGTACGTTGCATCCGTTGCATTCTGTTGCTTCTGTTTTGTTTGGTTCGCTTATTCGGAATCTTCGATCGCGGCTGAATGCTTGCACTGGAGTAACTTTTCTGTCTGGTCCTTATCGCTTTGTCTGGTAATTTATGGCTAGTTTTTGCAAGATCAAAAGGCTCTGTCCGTTTAATGTTGCTGTTCCGCATGTCGGGACTATCCCTACAACGATTCCACGTGCCTTGCTTTTTAAATAAATCGTTTTCTTCGTCTGCTTTGTCAGGAACTGTAGTAAGCCGGCCCCTGTTTCTGACAGATGGCATTTACATTCGCACTGTCTCACCCATATGGCATTTGTTTTTTTTGAGCACTGTTTCACCCATATGGCATTTGCTTTTTTGAGTAGCCGTCGTTTTTTTCACTGTGCGGGCGATGTGCATCTGTAAGGGCACCAAGCACGTCTCGATATGTACAGACACGAATCAGAAACCTGCGCGCGCGATGTGCACCTGTAAGGGCACCAAGCGCGTTTCGATCTTTACAGACACGAGCCAACAGCCCTACCAAACAATCGTTTGCATCTATCTGTTGTTTCAGCATCAATGGTACACACCTGGCACTGAGGTTTTCATTGATTTATTTGAGTTTTTCTGTACACTTTTCACCCTTGATGGTTGTTTTCTGTCCCTTTGTGAATGAGTCGAAATCTATATAGAATGAAGTTGTGACCGACTGTTAGAAAGCCCAACCCTTGTCCCGAGGTCAACAGCTAGCAAAAAGGTTGCGCGACCGATCCTATCTACACCCGGTCTCTTAGTCCCGATACTGACGATGGACAATTTTTTCGGGATTGTCTATAGAGGAGAATGTCGGTAGCTCAGGTAGCGTAGATGGTCGTTGGCTTGTTCGCTGAGCTGGGCAATTTGGTTGCAGACGTTTCATCACCAATCGAGGTGACATCATCAGTGCGTAGTTGTGCATAGCGCACAACTCAGCGAACAAGCCAACGGCCATTTTCGGGATTGTACCTCAGATTTTTTATCAGTATCTGATCTGGTCTTACTCCCAGCTCATAATTTGGCAATCGTCTAGATAGTTTAGCAGTTGGTTAAGCATTCTGATCACTTACCAGCATCCGGTTTATCAAGGCAGCTCGTTGGAACAAGGCGTATAATTTCCATTTAACGTGTGCACTCATTTCATCAGCCTTGAAGGTTCTCGGTAGGTGTATATCTTTAGTCGTGATTGGGATGCGGACCTGCAATCTCCGATTCTGGGTAGATTGGTCGAACCTTAACCGGCAAGAACTGACGACCGCTGTTGCAATGTATGGTTCAACAACAAATCTCAGATATTGGTATCACATTTCATTGGGTTCATCCACTTAGGTTGGCTTATGCGAGTAGATTGGCGTTAGCTATCAAGATGGATGTTGTGTTGCGTGATACTCGACACGTTGTGCTTCTACATTAGCAACATAGCCTCATGATTATTGAGCGTCTTGGGGGTTAGTACAGATAGGCGAATATTCCGTATCAGTGCGGTTTTAGGTGCAATACAAAAAGTAACTGACCTCAATTAGTGGGTCGCAACTTGAGTTTGCCGGTTATGATTTTCGTACTTCATTGGCAGCTCATAGGCTGTTCACCGTTTGGTGTCTGCTCAGCACACAGCTCTTTGTGTACTATTTTCCGTCCACGGGACTACCAATTCTCATATCTTTACATCATGAATACACTACCTCCACAACTTGGGATTCTTTTCCGAACAAAGACTGGTTTTTCACACAGAAACTGTTCATTATAACTCCATCAAGACGGACTGAGAAAAACCATCATCTGTGAAATTCAGCTTCATTTTCCTTTCAGATAACTGAAGTTACATCTTCCGGAATATATCTGGTACAGTAATTAGGCTTTTTTGTATCTACTGAGTATTGTTAGTTACCAACCGTTGCTTGCTATGCGGATCCCTTGCAGCTTAAATTTACGCCACGCGTTTTTTACATTGCATTCTCAGGTGTGGCTCTTCTGAATGATGTCGACTCCATCGGGCCGGACCCTGAGAAGAAAGCTCTACAAACGCCAAATCTTCCGACCCGAAAACGGGAACAAAACTCGATTCAGTCTCGTGGAGATGGCAAAGGCACATTCAATTCACGTTTGGCCTCTTTGACTGCTGTGGAGGCCGAACAGGATGCCTCGGTGGTTCGCTTAGGCGATGCCAGTATTGCTGCTCCATTCACTGTCAAAATGTCCTCTCCTTCCGGCGGTAATTCTATGGGGTGTCATATATGTGCCACGCAACCTGATCGTTTTCATTTGCATTTTTACGGAAAAGTCTTAAAGCAAAATAAACATAATGCCATATTCATAATGTATTTGCTGGGTATTTTGTTTATTCACGTCACATTACGTAAGCTAGAATTGATACAGATTTTTTACCAGTTCTTTTATAGACTAATTATCTTATTGGTTGGGATAACTGACATTTTCAGAGTTTGGGACTCGTCCGACCGATTGGTCTAATCCGCCGGATAATCAACAGTCTAGTTCACTTCTCACCCTTGTTTAATGTGAACCCTCTGAGTATGCTGCACCGTTGATGGTCCTAGCTTTGATTGCGTTCACTCGGGTTTTCATAGTTTCAAAGTCCGCGATTTCCCTCACATAGTTTATCGACATGTCTTAGTTGCTACTGTGTGTTTCCAGCAATTCGGGGTTATACCTAGGCTTCAGCTTCTAAATTGGACTGAACAGTAGTTAGGCCTTCCTGCGAGAGCACAGCGAAGTGTAAGCGTTTCTCCAAACAGTCACGTGGTGGTTTACTCTACTCCATCCCTACTTTTCGTCATCTTCAAACGTGAGATGTAGAGTGACCCTCGGTGAGAATCAGCTGTAAAGTTCTTATCCTCTCAAATTTCAGATCGATTAGTTAAGGTGGAATTCAGCATAACCAACCAGTTCCAAAACAATCCTTCGTGGAACGTTCATAGCGACCAACCCTTTTCATATGTGTTATAGCTGCGATCTGAACCTTACTCAGAATGTTTCTGTTTATGCTTTCTTTCTCCCTGAACAGTTTGTCAGATCATAAAACAAGGACGATGCACCCTGGTTACGACGTTACAAATGTACAAAATCCTGGCAATCAATGCCTTGGTGTCTGCCTACAGTTTTTCCGTATTATTTCTGAAAGGATTCAAAACTTCCGATGCCCAGGCTTCTATTCAGGCGATTCTCCTGTCCGCGTCGTTTCTATTCATCTCCCGCTCGAAGGTCAGTCTTTTTCTACCTTATTCACTGCACGATAATAGTTATTACTCCTACGTTTCCTTCAGTGTGTCTCAGTCAATGGCTTCACGGGACCTTTCTTCTAACAAATCTCTAACTCTGTTCCCATCATTATCGTGGAAACACTTCTGGGAATCAGATCTCGACGTGGCTGTTTCTTCATAAGGACGGGTTCTATGAACACTCCTCAAAAGTAATTGTATGAGGAAGGTGTTAGCTTCGCCCTATCATTTTAGCTTCGGTCCCTATTGAAACTATGAAACTTTCCGAAATCCAACCGTAGCATCTTCATGAAGACCTGTTGGTGTCTTTAAATGGTGTAGTGGTTGTGATAATCAGATCGATCTTTCTTGCTTAACACTTCTCCGGCATGCACAGGTCCACTTACCGAGCGACAGCTGAAGGACATATCCAGAATAGTATAAAAGGACGTTGTCGATCTGACACTTCCTCCGTGGGAGTTCTCAAGCCTTTTCGGGTCGTCTTATGTGATTCATGGGTGTTTTCCTACGAGAACGGACTATGATGAATACGGGTCCTAAGCATGAGGGATTTTTTCTCGTGGGTCTTCTTGATGAATTTGGTGAGTTTTGGAGGAGGGTGAATGAGGGTATCGTGCTCAGATGATAATCAGCGAAGCGATTACCACCGTCGTTTCTGGGAGAATCTACACTCAATATTCCATCAAAACGGCTCTCTTTCATGTCAGTCCCCCCCCCCCCCCATAATTATAACCACGTACTTTGCAGTCCGGAGTCTCAAAAGGCGTCCACAAAAAATACTCTTGACACTGTCGCTGCAGCAATTTGTCAAGATGCATGCACATATGGCAGATTTCGGGTTTGAGGGCGTTGTTTACAGATTGGGTTAGCTTGACTGCGCAGTAGTCAGCCACTGAAACAACAAGGCGCTGATTCTAGGGCCGAGAAAGCTCAGTGGTTAGAGCCCTAATTTACTGACCGGAAGGTCTGTGGTTCAAACCCAACCTATGCCTCTCTACTTTTCCTGTCTAGGCTTGGCCAACCTGGCAGCATCTCCCTCGCGCTTCCTTTGGGTGGCATGGCAGTTAGGCACGGAAAGGGCGCTACAGCTGAACGATTTTTCATCTAGCCTCACTTCAGCTAGTGGTTTCATCACCTTTCCTGTCATCCAACGATTGATGACATTCCAGCTGGTGTTTCGAGGTCAACCCTATGCAGACGCGAACGCGCTTGGCGCTTTTCCACAATTCTTCAGTTATTCAACTTGATAAAATTGTTATTCAAATTGTGTGCACTACTGCTGTACTGTACTACTACTATTCAAAATTGTGTACTACTCATGAGGCTGCTGAAAATCCGTCGACAGCCCACGACCGGTTCCGCCCCTTTTTGGGGCTCATCAGGTAGGTGCAATCCCCGGGTTTCCGTCAACCTAATGTTCTACTTGGAACCAAATTGCACGAAATTAGCGAATATACACTCATTTGCAAACCAATTTGGTTTTTCGAGGAACTCACCTGGAACCTAGCTGGATCTCATATGTGATGTTTTCGAGTTGTTCAACTATTTAAGGCTAAGAGACCGAGAAGGTAGTCTCTTAAAGATGCTTTTTGCTAGCAGGTTCATGAGTCCGAACCTGTCTCATCAATGACCCTGTGCAAAATTTGGAGCTTGCAAAAGCAACTGGTTAAGATTGATTCACTACTAGTTATCAGTGAGTAGTTATCGTCACTGTACCAGCCTCTTCTCTGGCGGCCTCCAGCGACGAGGCACTTGGGAGTCATCCTTCGGTCTTACTCTTAGTCAACTGACTCTCGAGGTCACATTTTTTACAGTTAATAATTTTATTGACCGATCCACCGAAAGAGACATTTTCGGTACTTTTTACGTAACCTCGTGGTTTCACTACATCCCACACATTTGCGGTGGTAAAACGCGGTAAAAATGTTCCTGTTTACACTTCAAACTGAGTTGGCTGGCTGTTTTTTGTGAAGCGCAGGATATTGTTTTAGCTGTTCATTTGCTCTGTTTACCCAGCCCAGAGATATCACCATCAGGAGAAGCCTATATTTTACACGGTTTCGGGATTAATCGTGATGCAGCACTCTACCTAATGCACTGCTCTGTGATACTCCTTTTGTAGTTCGACCTTGAGGGCTATGAGTCTCCGTTTCAAAAGAGGTTGTTTGTCCTTCTAGACGCTTATCGATAGGCTTGACGGGCTCCTCGTAGAAAGAGACTATCGAACGGGGAACTAATATTAATGTATTTCGGTATTTTTCCGAGTCTATCTCAATTTACTTCACCCTTCCACGGGAGCTACTGACGTGTTAAGGGATGTCGCATGGGGCGTAGTTGATGGTCGGTTTTTTAGTTACTCCATGCATTCAGTTGAGCCTTGACCGGTTGACTCCTATTTACTCACTGCTTGTCTTTCGACTCGTTTCTTTATGGATAAATGAACGCTAATATTGTGACTGGTCATATGCGATTTGGCCAGCAGTAACATGTCGATCAGCGATCTTTGCTACCGGAAAATGAAGCTCAGTTAACTGCTGAGAACTACTTGTATCCGGACCTATGATCCCGTGTTTCCTAGATTGTTTCAAACGCGTGTTTCTGCTAAATTCAATCACTACTAGGCACACACCACCTGCATTCAGTTAGTTTCATGCACGCAAATGAAAATGTTTTTCTCCCCAACCCGTGTTACAGTCTCATTTGTATGCCAGTCACCTACCAATACACTCCTACCTTACGACGCGGCTTTTTGGACGGCGGTCATCCTATTTACTTATCCAGTGTTCCATATCTTCCCTAAATTATTGATTTAGCACCTTGGGTTCTTCGTGAATCAAGTTCAGTTGATTTCGGTTCAACTACCTAGTTAAAATCCATGTGCACTGTGTGCAGTGAACTGTTCTAGTTTCCCCCAGCTGTCATTGGGCAGTGATTCTACACTGATTGTGAATGTTCACGGCGTGTCAAGCTAGGGACGCATGCTGTTGGAAAGTGCTTAAATAGCAGTCAAACCTTAGTACCTTTCTGCTTTATAGTTATTGAGCATTCCGCCAGTATATTCATCCTATTCAAGCTGCGCTCCACTAGTTCGGTTTCGCAACTAAATGACAGTTTTGTTCGTGAGAGATTTGTGGAAGCGACCATCTGGGGCGTGTTCCAGTGGTGAAGTGCATCCTGAAATTGATAAGTCTTGACCGCTCTTGACTATTCAGAGCGTGACTTTTGTATTCCTGTTTCTAATTTTCAAATGAAGGACATCTACACTTGCCCTGATGTTTTCGCAACATGCTTCTTGGTTTATAAAACCTGTATGTAACCAGTATACCCATGTTAAAATTTAGTAACTGATATCACAATACTCCATTTTCACCCGCTTCGCTTTTGCCTTTCTGCCTCAGCCTTTGAAAACCCTTTCCTACCAACGCCCGATTCCGAACATCTTCAACGTGTATACGCTACTCACAGTGACGTTACAGTTTCTTGTCCACTTTTCCGTCCTGTATACTCTTACCTCGGAGGCCGAAGTCCGAATGCCTGTCAAGTGGGTTGTTTTTTTCAGTCAGTATGGTTTTTATGCTTGACACCCAAATAACTCGGATGAGTTTCTGTGATGTTTGACCGCAGAACCCAATCGGTACGGTTGATCAGCTGACGCGAACCGCTTGATATCCATGTGCGTTTTCTTCCGATGCTGGTGCACCATTCCGGTACAAGTAGCGCCATTCGGAATGATTATGCCTGGATTTATTACACTTTCAACATGCACCTGTCCACTTTGCTCCGTTCGGGTAAATACCTGTGCTAGACGTGTTTGTATTGTTGTTGTGTTACTAACACTAGCGGTGAACCGATGTTCCCAACCTATCACTGACAGTGATTTTCTTATCCGAGTCTTGCGAACCGTCATTGGTACGAACTGCTTGTTGCAGATGAATACTTGATCTTATCGACTTTCTGACTGAAGGCATAAATATGGATGGCGGACGATCATGAGCACCGAAATCGATCACATTTGAATCTGAAAAGGCTTATGTTGTTTTACAGCATTCCTGAAATTATCAGGTAGTTAGAGTCAAATACTTGTCTACCCATCCCCAATCGCAATACGTATGAGTAGTTGTTTGCAGATAGCCAGGTCATGAACGCCATTTATATATTTGCGACCAGTTCATAGAGTGCCTACGGTTTGACCTGAATGCTCTCTGCGGCCATCACTCATTCGAATTAGCGCAAATGGATTGTGCAAAAAGACCACCGCTACGAAACTGATACTTTTCAGGTTGTTCCTGATATTTGTAGTTGACAAGGTCCATAACACTAGATAACCCTGTTTATGCCCTATTTTCAGGTCATGAGTTTGGCGCCATGCGTTATTTCTTTCCAACGTGAACGTGCCATAGCAAGTAGAGCGCACCAGTGCGATGACGGCATGGTCAGAAGTGCTATCAACCAAATCTCACGGCCATCACTGTTCGGGATTTAGGTGTTCGACGCAGACAATCATATATCAACATTTCAGCGTTGATCGATATGCGTAATTCGGAGTGGCGCCGCACGAGTACCTGCAATTACCTTGTTAGCATCATTCCTCTGTCCAGTGATGCTGACAATCAATCAATGTAATTTGCCCACGGTGAACTTGGAATACAATGCACACCCTGAAGTTTACGACATTTTATATATTTCCAAGCAGTTCGGTACGCTTCAGGTACCGCAGCATTCCCTATCCAGAGGCTAGAGCCAGATAATGAAAAAAGACTCATTTCGCGGTAGCGAAGCCTCAGTGTTGAATATTGACGTGCTGTTGATGATGATTATGATGATGATGAAAGACTCATACCATCAGTTTGAGTAGGCAAAAGCCTCACCGATGACTCAGTGAGTGTTTGCCATTGAGCCATGTGCCCAGTGATGTGACGTAGTCCACAACACAAGCGGACGTATTGGACAAATAGGTTCAAAACTTTGTCTAAGGCAATCGACTCTAGGATTGCCACCGCCTGCCTTTTCGCCTTATCAGTGGTTACATTAGTGGGAACGAAAAATCCGCGGTCGTACCGAATTAGCAGCTGTCGATCGAGAAAACTCCCAAGGGGACTTCACGGGAATGAGGTAATCATCCGGGGACTCAGAGCGACGAACGCAAGGTTACACTGAAGTTGAAATACTGTGCCGACATGGACGACCGCTTGTACTGTCTGTCATCATCGTCATCTTGATTCGTAATACTCTAGTGAATATGGGTGCGTCCCCTCCATGCGGCCATTAGACAGTGACTGTGATCAGTCTTACAACCAGTGTTGTCATTTATTCCAAATGAAACCCCATGGCACAAAAGGGAGTACAAAGATTGGAGGGAAGGGACTAAGCAATTTCTTACCACTACCACTCTTGTTTATTATCCCGAATAAGCTGGAGTAAGACTCACGCACATGGATGATCCCGTTGTGGAAAGTCGTATTCTGCTTGAACATCATCTGCTATTCACTGTCTTACCCTGTGTTTTATTGCATACTCAAGTTTAACAGTTTAACATTCCCATTTACTTTCAGGGAGGATGATTTCATTGACGTGCATGCTGAGTTTGAGCCTTCCATATTGAACACGGTTGTTTACTTGATATCAACGGGAATGCAGGTTAGTCCTGTGCTTTCACGCGGGCTATACAACTGTCCTCTCTTGTTGTTCTACCCAACCAAACTTTTCCAATCGCAGGACTAAGCCGTTACGGTGAAAAGGGTAGCTCTACCACGTGTATCATCGGGTCCGGAAACCACATTCATTGATCCCCTGAATGATGGCATTAACGAGATGAGTTGATGAGCTTCTAGTGCTCGAACATAGTGTATCATTCCTAGAATGTCCGAGATTGTCCATCTGTCCACTGGAGAACGCCCATCTTGATATTTGATTCCGAAGATCTGCACATCGAGTTGGGTGCCTTTCATTGAACTACGCTGTTATATCAGTTTGCCGCGTACCGTGCTTGTGGGGATCAGAACCTGACCGCGTATTTGGATGTGCAGAGTCATCTCGCGGGAAAATCGGGTCGCATGTCACGCAGCCCTCTGACAGAAGTATATACACTTCAGACTTCACTGAATCGCAGATTATAAGGGGGTTGAATTGCTGTGTAAACTCTTTCACGTAGACTCATTGAAATTGGACAGCCTCAGATGAACAAGCGGCTCCCGGGTCTTATCTGATAGAAATGAGTGCACCGATCCTCCACAATAAAAATTTCACCCACTGGCTTCTTGAACTCATCAGGTAAGCCAATAACGCTGTGTCTGAGATGCGATGCCGTTGTCCTCCTCCATGGATGAAAATAAATTCTGCCCATGACATCTGATGACCCCGTTAGACCTGGTCGTCAAAATTGTCTGTATCCTCCCACGCAGGCTTCCTTTCAAAATCCGGCATGTTTATATAAGGTCTCGACAACGGCGTCAGTTGTTCGGGTAGCCAGATGATCTTCATAAAAAACTCGGAACAGCCAGCAAACTCTTGTGGTACCGCTTCCCTGGAACTTTTTCATTAGATCTCCTTGTGTGTGACGAACTTGAGTGTAGAGCCTCAGGAAAACAAGAGCTGAAAGGTCTTATGGGTGCCTGAAACATGCTTGCGGCTGCAATAGATCTGCGCTTCGTACCGCCGATGATTTTCTGTCTGGTCATACTAAAACGCTTAGTCCTTCTCAAAAGAAGCTATGAAGCAGCAATCTCGCTTTGATTCATTTTATGGGGTTGTGGATTGTTCTCGAATAACAGAAAGAAGACCGAACACAACCAGTTCAGAGTTACTTTGAACCCCCTACTGCTTCGCCAGAAGCTGTCCTCAGTTCACTTGCATATAGTGGACAGTTGAGTTTCACCAGCGTTGGTAGATCATTCACAAAAGCCTTGAATAGGGTGGGGTCACCCACTGGCTCCTGAGGTACACTTCTCATGACCATCGACGGCGATAGTAAAGTACTGTTTTTGCGTATACTCAAGTTTCTGGTGAATAGCCAGTCGCGAAAATGCAAGACATCACTGTGGCACCCATGGGCGAATTCGGTCCAGCAGGTCGACGGTCCCCGAGATTAGATTCGTCTTCGCATTGAATTCTGGCCTTGATTGATTGATCGTGGAAAGCGGTCTAGCTGTAATGAATTCAAAGGTTTTGACACTACGGATGTGGCTCATCCTACCTGAGATTGGTTTTGCGTCTTGTTGATTACCGATTGTGGAATAATTCATTGGGTTCGTGTTTTCGGTCCTGCACTAGGTGAAGTTCAGACGGTTCTCGATTACTGCACTTAAGCGCGCTCCCCCGGTTTCGAGATGCTTTGTACTCAATATAGTCCGCCCCAAGTAATGCCCTGTCCCGATTAATCTCTGTGGTTCCTCAACCTATTCAGTTCTACGTCGATCCACGGAGAGCTTTAAAGGTCTCCCTTGCAGTGGCTGAAGGCGATGCACACTTCTGACAGGTGGTCGTTTAACGGAGACCACGTTCGGAAGGATTTCAGGAGTGCGCATTGACAAGTATACTATACGGAAAAAAGGAGTCGACTTAGGATAGGAGTCATCTTAGAATGACTGAATACCCCAGAGGCTCGAGGGGGCCCAGGTTAAGTACAACATACTGCAGTGGTAAGAACAGGATTTGGGGTATCCTTAATTTGTTAGATTGACGCGTCGTCGGAAACAAGCACCAAATCCAGACAATCTTCAGGAACTTGTAGTAGGACGAGAAGTTCGGTATGGGATCTCTGATAGTACACGGCTGGTTACCCAGAATAAAATACTTCCTCCCCGATGGATGAGATGTCCGTGTAATAGGTCACTGGAGGCTTCCGCACACATGACAGGGTCACTGATAATTTGAAGGCTGAACCATAGGTTCTCATCCGTACCACCACTTGACCCATTCTGGGACTGAGGTGCCATAATGTGCTACTCTGTTGAATTCGATCGGGCCAGAAGAAGCACTATCCGGAGTGATAACCTTTCCAATTGTCAGTGAGCCAGATTTTCACGAAAGTTATCACAGCTAAATCCCATAGACCTATTTGTGTGTGCTATTCGTCAAACTTATTTTTTAAACTGCTCACATCCCTTGGGACCACGAATATTGTGCGTTAGAGTAAATGGGGTAAATGTAGAGACTGGGTCGCTTTCCTCACTCTCAGTATCCCGTGGGACACTTGAAAATCCATAATTTGTATTCGTATCACTTCTGGTGCCCTCCGGGGTTTCAACTCCACCACAGTTTTTGTGATTACTTTGTACTCCAGGGCTAGATTATTCAGGATTCGTGACCACTTTGTCTTCCGAAATCATTTCGATATTTGATTCCCCATCATTAAATAAATTGAGGAAGCGGGGTTGTAGGAACCCTTGCTCATCCCTGGTGCACCGGGGTTTCCACCACAGTTTTTGTGATTACTTTGTACTCCAGGGCTAGATTATTCAGGATTCGTGACCACTTTGTCTTCCGAAATCATTTCGATATTTGATTCCCCATCATTAAATAAATTGAGGAAGCGGGGTTGTAGGAACCCTTGCTCATCCCTGGTGCAGTTTTCAAGGACACACGTAGCGTCCATTCATCAGTTTCCGTTGTCGTATGTGCTTTTCCGCCATATCTATGTGTGGATGTCATTTACTATTCTTCATATTTTCAACTAAACACGAGATGAGGCAGCCATACATCTTTTGCGGTATTCATGCGCGTGTCACCAACCTGGGGTCTAGCCGACCAAACCAACCAATGTCATTGGATTCATCCATAGTAGGCCGGCACTGTGTTTTCCAACATGGCCGCGTCATTGTGGAAGAGTCATGCGTCGCCACCAAGTCAACAAAGGATGTCTCGACATGCGCCAGCGTGGTAGGCTTCTCGAATAAGATTGGTGATGTACTCGCGAGCAGTATTGAGTTACTCATACATTGTTGTTAATGCACCTGGAGACATTTTGTCCCTTGTGGAATCACTCATTCCATGCATCGAATTCTGAGAAAACTTGAACTCGAATTCAGTAGCATCAGGTAAAACTCTGACATCACTTCTACACTTTAAATCCATTCAGCGCACCGATCGGAATGAAGTGCATGTGTGCGCTTTGTGATGGCCCCACGACACTGTTGATGTTTGCAATTATCGTCCACCCCCATTACAACAAGGGTGAGTTTTGCAAGACCTGACCATATCTGGCAGCCTGCCAATTACGGTTTCCAGGAACACACTTGGGTATATTAGAATGTCCCCTCTTGAGGTGACAAATAAGGACCGCGTAAGAGCTTTCCGTATAGGGGCGATGAAATAGCGTTAGACTTGAGCAGCTTTTTTAACGTGCCACAAAAGCTTGGCTTTCAACTGGACTAGGTATTGCGGATATTTGCTGTTCTTGCACACCTCTGACTGAGGCCTACGGTCACAACCTGATGACGCCTGTCCTTCAGATCATCATGTGTGAATAATTTTCGTGGAATGTAGTTTGAGTCGAATACGAATCATGATCGTGTCCATAAATATAGGATTATCCTTCTTTGTTTCATCATACGTTTCAGCTTCACTGGGGTCAGTCAGTAAAGTGCCCCTACGTATGTTACCCTACGGGCATGTTAGTTCGATTTGTCAATTGTTCAAATTCAAGTCCAGACAAGTTGAGTTTACTTATATGACGGGGTAATCCGTAGTTCACGAAATGCTACTGGAACCATCCAATCTTTTTCCAGCTCCACATCTACCAGGTAACATGCCGAATCCAATTTCTGAGGCTAATCGCCCTAAGCATTAGGATGTCGTAGAAGTTCGACCACAAGAGGACGCTCCTGACAGTATTTTGTACGCCAAATCGTCGTCGTTTGTGGTACGACCGTCACCATCATCAGCCCTCACAGTATCATTAGTCCAGCATATTAGAGCTGTACAACCGAGACAATAGCTGGCCGACTTAGATTGTGATTCGGATAATGATGTTCCTCAACTTATCGTGAAGTGTGTGGGATTAGCAGGGGTCATTTATGCGATACGGGCAATCTATTAGACGGACAACAAATGCCAAAAACTGAGTCTTGGGGTTCCCCTCCGGAAAGATGACAGCTGCCAGTGCGATCGATTTTGCTGTTTCTGATCATTTTGCTTCTTTGCCATGTCATTACCTTATCATGCTTAGCACACCACTCAGTGCACGGTTGAGCGAAAATCCTTCCCGGGGGAGTCTGTCTGTTAACTTTCGAAGCGTTTGAACTGCCTACGTCATCAACCGTTTACGTAACCGTCCGGATCAATAGCACGTGTAATATTCTATTCCGGGACCCGAAAATGTTTGTTCTTCGGGTCCGATGGTTGGATCGGAGTTCCGTTTTTGACGGGGGAAATTTTGTACCGATACGCTTTTTCAGTGCGAATGTTCTCTCATCCGGAGAGCATTGTACACCCAACTTAGCAGGTGCTCTATCTGTGCGGTGTTAGGCAATTAATACACTCCTCTCTCCCCCAAGGACAAATGGTTTCACTTGAAAGCACATACCTCTTGACATTGTGACTACATGCTTTTCAAGCCGGTGTACGAATGTGCAATCCTTATTTGTGTACTCACCGGTTGTTGGACAGTCTGTGTGCATTTGTCAGTGAACAGTATACGCCCATATGCTGCCTCATTCATCTCCATTTTGTATTTGTTTGTACTTCTGCATCTATTGAAAACAACAAACTTCTCTCTAGCTCGTTTGACCCTATTCTCGCCTTCAGATTTCAACGATTGCTGTCAACTACAAAGGGCATCCATTCATGGAATCTTTGACAGAAAACAAACCGATTAGCATTTCTTTGGGAGTTGCCACTGGGGGTGTGATCCTTCTCGCCCTGGGCGTATTTGCTGAGCCGTTGCGTCTCATTCCCTTGGATCCTCAAGTATGTTGCACATAACTTTTATGGACCACTTGTCGGTTTCATTTACTTATATGCTGGTCGAATGCATTTAATTTCAAAATATCTACCCATGTTGAAAACATTTGAAAGCAGATGTTCCTTGTTGCCCTCTTCTCTCCGCAGTTGCGCCTCACATTCCTCAAAGCACTGGCTTTCGACTTCATCGGAACCTGGCTCGTGGATCGCATCCTTGTGTTAGTCTTCGGGCGTGTACACAAAAAAGCACTGTGATACCCCGGGACCGTTCATTATCCCGTTGTGAAATGCCTTTTGTGCTGCCCACTTTCAACCAATGGCTGTTCTCACCCCAACAGCCAAATCAAATCGCCGCACTCCGTACTCCCACCGGCTGATGGTTTATACTTTCTATGTGTCACATTTTCTTTAGGCTGCAACTATCCCCGGATTTTGTGTGTCTGTGTGCTAAGATTTCATTCGTACTTTTAATAACTGACCATCCCCTGGTCAAAACGGGCGCTGTACCCCTTGGACATTTTGTCGTTCCCTAAGTGATGCTCTGCCGAATTCCCATGTTTTATAACCCATTTGTCAAACTTGTTTGAAATTCCTCACTCAATGTGGACGGATATTCGTAGTGTGTCTTGACTAATTGTGTGCAACTTTGTTGACGTGAGAAAACTTGAAACCCTTCCTCTTGAAAGTGTACACCATGTCACCTATTTAGGAACCCTTGTCGTATTGTATTGGCTGTAAAACACGTGTTTACAACTGAAAACTGCACTGAATTACACTGTCTTGTTTTATCGGTGGCTCACTCTGACAGGCTTGGTTTCGTCTGATAGTTTACGTAAACGATGGAAACGTGTGAAAATCCATTTCTTCTCAAGACAAGTGGAGAAAAATCTGATAGGAAACACCACAACAGCTAACTGCTTCGAGTCCTTCCTACCCAGTTGGTTTCGAGTCACGCTAGCTCGATACAATGGTTCACTGATTTTGATATTTTCTAGATATAAGACGTTACGAGTAAATGTATCACAAGGCGGATAACTCGCATCTTATAAATTTGATCAATCCTAGCGAAATACACTCATTTGATGGAAGACTCACTTGAAACCTAGCTGAATCCCTCGTTTATGTTTTTAAGCAACTGAATGTGCTGCACCAGACCGCTTCATGTTTCAGTTGGTACGGTATTCGAGATATCGCGATACATGTATGGACGTAATACACTGCTCAAAAGGATGTTGGAAACTCTTCGGCAGTCCACGACCGATTTCGCCCTTCTTGTACAAACTCCAGTGTTGGGTGTTGAAACTGTGTACTACCTATTACTACGGCTGAGGCTAATGGTCTTATAACCCCAAAGGTTTCGTAGGAATGACAGTATGATCGGAATGAATCAACTGTCCAACTCAGGGCTTTGGGAAAGAATAATTCGTACGACGAATTAGCCTTACTCACTTGAGAGATTGGTCAAAATGTGACCGCGTGTTGTGGATCCCATGTTTAAAGGACGAGTAGCGCCATAGAAATGTGCGAGTTAATCTTACTGTTGATCGGTCGCTCACGGCCAAACAGTTGACTATTCAAACTGCTAGTCGGGCTCGAAACTCGATCTACGTGAGACGCACACTGTTAATAATTCAAAATAAGGATGAAGCAGTTGTACAGTGTTTCTCGGCTTTTTGGCACGGACTGTTTTCACTTACGGGAAGAAATCTCAACCGAGCTGAAATTCGGATCTTTGATTCTACGATTTAGCCAAATTGGGCTATGTTCCCTGTTTCTACGGGACCGTCAGCTTACAGTCAATGTATGTGAACCCACATGGGCATTTGAATAATGACAACCAAAGCTGGTCATTAACCACGGCAGGTCGTCCTATGGTCCCATGCTCATGGTCGGTTTTGATCTGAAGATCCTCCGTAAATTTCTCACTGCGCAAGTTGTTTCTGCACACATTCTTAACATCCGCGATCTTATCTTGGCGCTACAATCACTTCTGGAAGACGGATCGATATGAACTGGTTTCTGTTCAAGTGACACCATTCTCGGTCTCTCGAGAGAGTAACCATTCTAAATGAATGCTCTGAATGCTCCGCTTTCAACGTGTTCTCCGAACAAATCCCCATTACTCTATCGGTCAGATATCGTACAATATTCCTATTTTGGTTTGATGAAACGGCTCTTACAACGGACCTATTGTCTAGCCCACTTTGGCAGCTTTCAAAGTGGGACGACCTCTGAAAACCGTCGGCCGATGAGTTGCAAAGTTCCACAAGGAATCCTCAAGGAGAATCGTTGATTTTATTATTATATAGCGTCAACTTCCGGAAGAACGCTGGGGGCAATAGGTTAGAGCGATTCCTATGTTCGACAGAGAAGCCACTCAGGAGAATCTTGCTTGGTGCTCATGGTTATAAATCTCGATACTGAGCCTTATTACTTCGAACTTCCAAGCAATTGACGCTCGACTGGTTTTAAGCATTTTAAGCATTCTCCATGTTCTTGAGCTGACGAGAGCTACTGAATAACGGCCATCCGAATTGCATGTGCCGAACAGCAGTCGTCAAACCATCGAACATTTGCCCGTAGCTACCGAAGCACCGATAGTTTGCTCGGAGCCGAATAAGGTGCTGCATACAAGCCCTTGGAATCAGTATAGACACTACCAACAATGTATATTCGTGCACAATTATCAATCGCAGAAAATGTAAGGATGGCCCCGGTCAGCTCCATCGATTCTCGTCGGTAAACTGAGGCTTCGAGACGCCACAAGGGCAAAGCTAACGAAAGTGAATGTGGTTTGGGAAATAACCTTTGAATTTGCTTGAGAAAGGGGCCAGTGGCCTATACAAGAACTTCATTCTGCACTTGCAACAAACAAGAACGTGGTCGGATGTCTCAGAAGACTGACTGCAGTGAAGCGAAAACGTTTATCAGTGTTTGTGCAAATTCACAACAGTCAACATGCTTGGATGTAGGGCTTCTGTTTGAAAGTTTTCTGGTGACCCTATATCCTCATTTTCTCAACCTGACCGTAACTATAGGCTATCAAATGCGTGCTTCGGCTTGCCTAGAAAGATCTCACTGGAAAACAGATTGTGAAAGCCTCTGTGAGTATCAGTGAGGGATTTCATCTATTCAGATTACTTTTTAATCTAGTGGATTCTCACTGGTAAGAAAAACCCTAATGTTGATTGGTCGTCCAGATCTTAGTGTGAAAGGCTTGAGAGTTTGAGTGGCATTAGTAGTTTGTTGATCGTGAACGGTTCTGAGGATTTTGTGGTCATTTTTTGGCATCCAACAACAACTTGTTCCAAGGTACACCTGACAGGAAACCCGATGATTTTACTTTGACATTTCCTTTGGCATTTCAAATTGAAAGAAAATGTAACAAAACCTCCTTTGGTATCAATGTCCTTCCCTGAGTTTGACCCACTGTCTCTCCAAGAATGGTTCATTTTAAAGTAAGCCGAAGTTTCAAAGGGTTAGGCACAGCGCTTACCCTTACGCATACACAGGTCATCCTCAGCAGAGGTCACACTATACGTTACCACGTAAATGCCCCAAAACTCGTTCGTACTGGGTGAAACTGGGCACTTCACATATTGGTACCTTGGTAAGCAGCATTCAATACACCCCGCACAATTTGGTAGTAGTAATTTGGAGGCACACACTTAGTTTACGGTTCACTGACTCACTTGTCGATTGTTGTGGCTTCATTGCTGGGATTAATCAGAACAAATGCCCCAAGGCATTTCGGTTGATGTCTCTACACAAGCGTTGTTTTACAGCCAGGATGAAACGACTTTGTACACCCTCGAATAAGGAAAGCTCCAGAATGCTTTGCCCACAAATAAAGAACTAAACCGCGCTTCGGGGACCTTTATGGCTTCATACAAAATTTTTTCGATTATGTCCATGGGATGAATGCATTTGCAAACAAAACCACAACTGATAGCAATGGTGAAACCATTGATTGTTTCATGGTATTGATCATATTAGGATAACTGAACTTCTTTTGCCTCTATTTTCCAACCCTGAGAACGCCGAACTGTCAATGCATCCACCTATGATACCAACACACATTGCTGAATCGATAGGTTTAAGTAACATACTCCACCATACCTGAGCATACATAACTGAATGTGGATTACAGATAAGGCGCCCGGTTGGATTCCCACCTCAAACTCCAACGTTGCTTAAGTGGTGATGTTTTATTGTAAGCCTTGCTTCCTTTTTGCAATTGCAATTGTAGCCTTCAGCTAGAATGTACACTTCACAGATGCAGAATTAGAAATCGATCGACCGTAGATTGGAGACACCAGAGAAGTAATTGCACGATTTCATTGGCTCTTTGACAGCTATGGTATGTTCAGTCGATTGTCGTTAGTCTAACCTGAGGTTAAATGCAGTATTTATCCGGTGGCATACAAGTGTACATCTTAGACTTATCCACAGGTGTCTCACATGTTAACTTTTCAAAACGACAGTGCCGCTGCGCGTGTCGGTGTGAAGTATATTGCCACCCCGCCTGCCTAGGTTGCATGGGATTTTTAATCGTGTCTGCTACTGGTTTGCCTCTTTTCACTTCATCATCCGTCGCCAACCTCTATTCGTGAACAGCCACGACATATTGTTCGGGCGCTGATACATTTGGTTGCATGTGTCATCTCCCTTTTGAGCAGTGAAATGCTGATTGATACATTCTGTCAAGTCCGCTTGATGCCTGGTGTACTGAGGTAGAAACCTGAAGGTAACCATGCCTCCCGATCTTGAAAGTGCCTGGTGCCTGAAGGCTGTGTATCCTAATTGTCTAACATTGATGTAATTATCTCATCTGTTGTGTGGCCTTTGATATGGAAAGATAACACTAGGCAGAACTGGCAGAGGAATCCACCAGTACGTGATGTCCAGTTGATTGGCAG
The DNA here is from genome assembly GCF_000715545.1 of Opisthorchis viverrini. Lineage (NCBI taxonomy): Eukaryota > Metazoa > Platyhelminthes > Trematoda > Opisthorchiida > Opisthorchiidae > Opisthorchis > Opisthorchis viverrini. The sequence goes on along the minus strand of NW_008751657.1, from coordinate 7,749,259 downwards.
GACGTTTTCCTGACAGCTTTTCGTCGAGATAGATCCACTTGAGGAACACTGACGCGTGGCACCAATTTATGAGAAAACTCCTTGTGGAGAGATACCCTGCACGAAATCTATATATGGAAGAACTATTTAGTGAGAATCTAATAATACGCGAGTCATGAGAAGTGCTGGATGCGCTGTTCGGTTTCAGTCATCTTCCCAAAGGTTCAATAAAACATGCCTGCCAAGAGCTAGTGTGGTCTTGACCACGAGAAGATTTTTTCTACCGAATGAGAAACAGCAGAACTAGGAAGCTGTGACCTAAAAGGCAGGTGATAAGCGGCCAAGAAACATTCGCAAACATTCCAGTCGTTAGGAATTGTCTCCCGGTGACTGCTAGCCAACAGGTTAGGGCGGTTTTGATCATAGAGAGTATGATCTCAAGAAGAGTGATCGAATACGAAGCAGCTGCCTGAATGCGTCGCGGAATACGGTGCATGTTTCTGTTTGACAGTGCCGTTTGTGTGAGGCTTGGACAGTATTGAGTCATCTACTTTAAAAGATGAAGTGAAGCTCTAATTGTGGCATCTCGCATGGTAGAGCAATACCACAGGTGGAGTACACTGAATTTGAATTATTTCTGACTGTGGAGATTCAGATTGGCTTATCGAGTGGAATGTGTTATCGCTAGTTTTGCTTAAATCCTCCCAAAGTACAAAAGCGCTAGCGAAACTGGAAGCTGAACCTGAGTAAATCCTCTGACAATTTTTCATTTGGTTATATGGTATGGTGTTGGATCACAAAGCGGATACCGCTGGCCCTGCGTTTGTCTCTAGCTACATGATTATGGGCTCATTGTAAAAGAACAATCAGAAATGAGGCCAGGTCAAAAGAGACTGACAAAGCATGGATAAATGAGTTGGTGGTGAAAAGACTCCAGTTGTTGTGATAGGGAAACTGACGGCCTGCAGAAGAAATCCAGAACTTTGGAAATTGTGGACACCGTATGAAGACATTTTATCAAATTTTCCATTATTTAACGGCTACGCCTGCCTAATCTATGTTCGATCAACTCTAAATTTGTGAAATACGACGAGTTTTGAAATTCCCAAAGTACTCATGTATTTAATATAATGGTGTGAAAATTTGCCCTTCACAAACAATGTTGACAAAGCAGTGGCACTCACACATCCCACCAAACGAATCTGAAGTAGCACTGTGAAAATAGCAACTAGTTCCGGAAGCACCAGCTGATGTTACATACGTCTCTACAAACCGTTCTCTTCGACATACTGCGCAGGTCCAGTGTGGTCAGCCGAAGACCGGACGCTTGTGGCAATCCAACGATCAGAAAAGGCCTCAAGTAAAATACAAGGCTGGTTTAACCAAAAAAGCCGATCCCTGATACCAGACGTGATAGCTGCTTCACTGGAGTGTACTTGCAAGCTGGTCCGAAAAAAATTGAGCGCGCGACATTTGCTAATTCTTTTGCGCATTCTCACCAAAAGGCGGTGGTGCTCTGCACACACAGGGTGAAACCACACTCACCAGTCAAAGCCGCAGAGCTCACAGTTCGTTTCTGGCTATTCACCCCTGAGCGGTTTCGCACATCATTTTCCCTCTCTTTCAACTTTGCTTCACGGTACTCGTTTGCTATCAGGTTTGTGCTGCTAGTTAGCCTTGAAATAGTTTAATATATACCTTGGACAGCATTTATAAGCACCCTGACTCTTTGAGACAAACGCAATCATTTGCAGATCGATTTGGTTTTCACGGGAGACTCAATTTGGGTTCAAGTTGAACATAAGGTTGACGGAAACTCGGGGACTGCGCCTACCTGATGAGCCCCAAGAAGGGCGAAACCGGTCGTGGGCGGTCGGAGAGTTTTCAACAACCTTGTGAGCAGCACCCTGACTCTTCAAGAAGCGTGGGAAAGTTGTCACCTTTCCATGTTTGTCGGGGATCGGTAGTGTCTACAAACCAGAATTTTTTACCTACGAACGACTAATGAGCTCGTAAAAATGCCCAGCACAAAATTATCCTGTTGTCTTTTCCGCTGTGTAGTCAACTCCGGTCAATAACAAAATATTGGTTGACCTGCTGGGTCTTTCGATTTCGCAATGCCAGCATATTATTAGCCTATGTGGCTCATTCTGTTATCTATCGCTTATCTAAACAGCTCACATTAGAACCCGAATGAAAACCGATTAGTACCTAGCTGTGTGCGGATGACAAAGATGAAACCCCAGTCCTGATATTTTTTGCTTACTTGATCAACCACTCTGTCGCGAAAAACAAGGAGAAACGAAACGTATTTTCGGTCTGTGGTCTGCTAGCTGAAAATCAGCAGCCCACTTACAAACACTTCATCAGTAAATAAAGTCATTAATTAATCTGGAGCTGTTTGAACTTCAGCGCTGAAGGCTTGGGGTGCGTACGGATGGCCTAAAGGCATTTGAACTAAACGTAACACATTACATTACGTATCACATTAAGGTCACTGAAAACCCTTCGACAGCCCATGTCTGATAGAATCCCACTGCAGATGGCTTGGAGGCGATACCTAAATAACAAGCCCTAGCAAAGGTAGATTTACTGGTCATCTGGCCAGGCTGTCAGGTATGAATTGAACGACCAGTCCTAACATTCCCTATGCTAAGTCAGTGATGGTCAGAAATCGTTAATCAGGGGATGGAAAGGTACTCTTTCAGTAATAAGTCATTGACCAGTCTGGGGTGACAGGCGCCTGAAAGTCGAAGAGGAAAAATGGTGTTATTCAGTCGAGCAATTTATAGCAGAGGTATAGTGTAAGTACTTGTTTTAGTGAGGTAACCGGATACGAGCAAAAGTCACACGCAATTTAAAAATAAAACTGCCCATTTGTAACAGCCTTTTGGTGCCTGGCTGTCATGCCACCCAGAGGAAGTCCGAGGCCTGGGATACTTCCAGGTTGCACACGCCTAGATAGGGGAAGTGGAGAGGCAGATGTCGGGTTCGAACCAAAAACGTTTCGTTCAGTGGACTCACGCTCGAACCGCTGAGCCATTTGGCCCCCTCACGCCATGTAAGCCATAATCGAAGAAAGTATCCATAAGCAACATGAGGCTTTATAATTGAGATTCTAGTTCCCACACAAAGAGAGCACTGAAGTAGGGATTTGAAGGGGCTAGAGCCGTTGCAACGCCTCAATTCAGTGTAGAGTTTGTTCCAAATAGTTGAATATCGACTGGTTCGGTGAAAGTGACATATGCGTTCGGCATCTGAAGACAACAACGGGGCAGCTGCGCATATTAGGTCCAGGGTTATCGTAGAACGGTAAATTTATAGCGAAAGTAAGTAGATTGTGGAAAACAGTGGACATGAGTCCTAGTCGACTAACCAATGTGAAACACTTTTTGGTGCAACATGTCGTTGGAGGTAGAAACATTGAACTAATGGACCATATAGGGTCTCTATGAATGCTCTCCATCGGCCTTCAATTGCCACCCAAGCACATGCACAATGTTGTGGGTGAGTGGGTAATATTCTAGAATAAGGTGAGTAAGCTTCTACAGCTCTGACTGGACCTCCGATGTACTGGTATTTTTAGATTCTTGTATTCTCAACAACAACTACATAAGATATGCTATCGACTGAAGTGGCCCTGTTTCTCGCGTGTATTATGATCAATCCAAGGGGTTTCCTCATGTATTGTGGAGATGAGGACCTCAGAACATTTGCTGAAAACGCTTGATCCTCAAATGTGGCTTGAGTAACCCACTTCGTATGCGAGTTACTGGCTACTTGTGGCTATTATTATTATTATGTCTGGCACTTTTGTACTGAGTATGCCGACATCCCTTGATTTTCTGGGTAGCTCACCTGGCAGGATGTCTGAAAATGGTCCGCTAAGATTTTCCCCAACCAGATTTCGTTAATATACAAATAGTTTTCATTTCATCATTCTCAGATTAACAGTCGGTTTGTCCAATGAACCAACGGTAAGGAGCATCTCAAGGCAACATCGCATTTGTAAGTTACCAACCAACGCTAGTTGATTGAGAAAATCGTCTACGTTGACTGCTACTCAGAAACAGCTGGTTCAAACAAATGGTCGCGAGAGTATTTCGTACTCTACCCGCAAACGGTGTGGTCTTCTAGGGGTTTTGTTTGGATTAAATGACAAATGATGTTAATAAAAGGCTGCCTACCAAATATTTGAATGTCCTACACTGAGCGGCACTAAAGTAAGAGGTACATGGCCTCAAGACCTGCTCACCCAGAGCGAATGAGTTAATCGGTGGTGGTTTGTGTGTCAGATGGATTATGGCCTGATTTGTATTCTACTTGGTCGATGACTTTCTCCAAATGCGACCTGGTTCATTTTTCTCACACGGACTACACACGTACAGTTACAAACAAAATGGAGCTTATGCTGTCACGATCATTAGACGAATATATCCTAATAGTGACTGGCTGTGGAAAATGTGGGAGTTCACATCTTCTGTACAATCAGTCGGCTGGTTTGTTCAGCTAAGTGCGTTAAAATACGTTCATGGTAACCGACATGTGTAGCTGCACATTTCGGATTTCTTTAACATCATTTCATCTGAACACACAGTGGATTGGGGTAAGAGGATATGGAATGCGCCAAAATACACTTTAGACGGATCTGAGGCAGTCTGAAATTGAAGTAAAATTAAGACCTCTTGAGTGGATAAGGCACTGTTTCCTCTTGGATCCCAAAATTTGAAAACTGAATATTACCGTGGCTGAAACATTTGTGTGAGAATTAAGTTTCGCACGTATATCGGAATAAGCAGACGAACTAGAAACCCAGAATTCAGCGCAGCGTAACAATTAGGACGTATGTATTCGAATTGGCGTATATGTACAGCATACGGAATAATAAAACAAGAGAATAATAAATAGGGCAATGAACAGAGTATCAGTCATGTTTCATCACAATTGTGCGCCCAAAAATGTGAGCAGAGTGCTATCTGCTCATGAGGTACCCCCAACTGAGAAACAAGGAAGAAACGGATTTGGCACTATTCTTCTTGATAGGAAACCGTCGAATACTTAAATAAGTGAAAACACTTGGATTACAGAATTTTTCCGACAATGCTTTTCTGAATATCTTTCGTGACTTCGCCTGAAATGATATTAAATGGGTGCGAAATAATCCCATCACCATAGAGGTAGTTAGCAGTTCCTTCTGTGCGGTTTACCTGGATTGGTTTGCTGTGTGATTATGGACTGACCTAGTTTGAATCACCTAAATCAGGTCAACTAGCAGTTGGTGTTTGATGCAAGTCATACAGGGTGTTCGTCCTGCACTAAAAAGTTTCATACTGCCTCTCCTACTAAAAAGATCAAGGTCGTGCATCTGGATTAAGTGAGTTGGAGCCATGGAATATTCACCAGCGCCTGTGGTGATAGTTACTGTCAGTTACAGCGCATGGAATAAGAGGGCTAGTGTTTGTAGGAAGATGCTTGATGTAAGAGGAGGTCTCCAAGCAGAACAAGAGGAGATCTCTCAGTAGCACCCTACCAATGTTTCTCAGTACCAAGCGGTTACCAGAAAAGTATTCTAAAAACGAACGAGGTGGAAAACTCAGGCTGGCGAAAATCCTCCTTAGAAGCCAAGTAATCTAACCGAAGAAGTTTAGTGGAACGGCTAATAACGGTAAACTTGATGATATACAAGTGGCATAGGTGCACATTAGACATTTATGCTGCCGTCGTGTAACAGCCGCTTCTGTTGCTGTAAAGACGGAATATCTAGAAATATTTTTGGAGTCCGTTGACAGAGTGGATGGCCAGTAACATGTAAGGAATGGCCAAGCCCGGCAAACGGATCAAAGGCCATCTGAGCAACCACCAGTGAAAGCATCTGACCTACCAATATTTCAAAACGTTTCAAAATGTCATGTTCGGTTTTGTCCATTTAAGTGTTGGCTGAGAGTGGTTCGCGGGCTGCTGCCTAATTCTATTTACTGAGTACGGAGACGGGAAAACTGATTGGACGATAAAGTCGCTTAAACATTTTATTGATGTGCACACAAGTTACTACGGGACTTAAAGGAAACTGTACATTAGGTTAGTGGAAACTCTTCAACAGCCCACTTTCTTGCTTACTGAGAATCATCAGGTAGGTGTAGTCCAAATTCCCTGTCAAACGTATGGTTTGTGTGAACCCAAAACGTATGAAATTCGTGAATATTATAAAAGAAGTATTCAGCTGAGTCTGCCGTTGAAACCAAATTGCCGTGCCTATGAGTGCTTTGTTTAATAGCCAGAGACGTGTGTCAATGTACGTGTTGAACAAAAGGTCATCCAGGCAACTGATTCTATGGCTTCTGGGCTATGTATAGACCATTGGTATCAACTGTCTTTATATGGATGCAAAAAATGATCAATTCGCACACCGGGCCAACATATGCAGGTATGCACAATTATTCGTTGTCTCATGCCCCCAGGATGAAAACCTGTCCCTCCATTAGCGTTAGTGCTAATGTTCTATTCCGACTTGTGTTTTACCAGGAGGAGGAGAGAGTTTAGTCTGAAACTGGCTGTGAACTCACGCGTGAGCGATGTAAGAATGTGAGCGAAGTTATCTGGTTATATCCTGTCTAAATGTGAGCTAACTACACTGCTGTTCAGCTGCTCGTTGCCTAGCTGTTAAGTGTCCAAATTACTCACCGGAAGGTTTCGGGTTCGAAACCCTCCGGTGGGGTGCGCACTGCAGTTGATTCTAATTAAGAATGAAGCAGCCGTACAGAGCTTCTTGATTATTCACCATAGACTGGCCTTACTGAAGGGATGAAAGGATGAAATCTCATTTGAAGTTTCCACAGCCTGTTCCCACTCACATCAAAGGCAACTCGGCCCGGCTACTAAATGTCAATTAAGAGCGACTTAAGACAATCGATAACCTCATGAATTAAAACAATGATCGATAATCACACGTTCACGTAATTAGCAGTTTTCGTCCGTGTACGTGTGCAGTGTTAACCATTACAACAAACGCGGAGTAAAACGGTTATTTCGACGGGATTTGTGAGAATTCGTTCTCTTTGTTAGATGATATGGGTAATTGGAATATATTTCATAAGTCTAAGCTAGACTATTTGTGATAAAATCTGTTTTTGCCTTACAGTAATTGTTCTTTTGATTGGCAATTAGGTACGTCATTCTGTCCCACCTGGCAAGTGCTGTATTTTGTTTTCTAACTTGTCAGTGCATATAATGTCTACATTAAGGTGAGCGGTATTCGTTTGTTTCTTTGAATCGACATCTAGCTTATAGTAAATGGAGCGACCGATTTGTACCAGTCTGTCTGCTGTCTGCCTTTGAAGTAGCCAAACTTGCCATCATCTCAGTCGAGGATGCTTCCTGCTATGTTTGACCGGTGATGAGAAATCGGTCCCTTGAGAATATGACTGTAAACTAGTGTGAACAGAAAAAAATTGTGCAGATGCTGTGCCGTATGAAAACGTCAATTTCTCTTGTTCTTTTCAATGTACATAAACCACCAATATTTACCACTGAGTGAACATCAGATGAAGACATCCCTGTCTTCCATTCGCTGTATGCAGTTTTCGTATGGAAGAATTTCACCGGAACAGAAACAGTATGACCCGAAGAAGTGTGCATTAGCTTTGGTGTTTTGCGTCCTTCAGTATGAGCAATTTGGGAAAGTAGTAGTATGAGACAGTTGGTCAGAATCCACGTACAGCCCATGACCTGCTTCGTCCCGCTTGATAACGCTCCTGTTCGGTAGACAAAATTTCCGGGAGGGACCATGTGTCCTTGACGAATAGCGATTTGGTCGAATATGATACCGCTCCTGTTCGGTAGATAAAATTTCCGGAAGAGGGGACCATCTGTCCTTGACGAATAGCGATTTGGTCGAATGTTTCATTTCATTCTCATATGCATGATGAAATTTCCGCAGCCGAACACCTGGTACAGTTCCTTCTAGTGAATACTGTATTGACGTTCTTCCGCAACCGTCTGATGCTATGATATTAAACAAAAGAAACTTTATTGTATATCTTCATAGCGGCATCTCGAGGCAGCTGATGTACCACCGATTATGCGGAGCTACATCAGTGCAGAACTGGCTGCAAAGGATTTCATCAAGTCATCAGTTCCAACAATTTCGGCATACATATGGGCTCAAAATGAACCCCAGCATATCCTTCTACATGCGTGCACCTTTACTAACAAGCGTTGAAATGTATAAAAAGCGGAGCTTACACAACAATAAAAATGAAGTGACGGGATTCTCTCCTTCAAGTCTCTGTATTCTCTTTTTATACATGAAAATTTGTTTATATTAGTAGCATTCTTTATGGTGTACAAACCGAAGAAAACCCCTATTGACAGCAGGATTTTTGATCAGATAACTTGGACGATGTACATCTTATGGGCGTCCCAACGGGCGGTCAAACCCTCTGTGAAAGCTTACATCCCTACCTCTATTTAAAGTTCACTTTCCAAAGACCGGTCCACAGACACACTGAGCCATAAGTCAACATAAACGAAGTCTGTGGTCCAAGGTATCTGGATGTTCTGTTAACGTACTGCCAGTGCCTGGTGAGACAATGATTAATATGTGATTTAGCGAACGGCCGCCGGATCTTTCCTTAATGGGTTTAGAGGTCGTTGAACGCGTGGAACCTTCAAACAAAGTTCATTTCGGCGTAAGGTAGATACAAATATGAGGCAAATTCGAAAGCTTTATGCTAGCATATTCTGATATTGTCCATTTTCCTCCCCATATTAGACAAGTAAATGAGTACTAGTCACTGAAATCTCTGAGCCCTAGATATAACACGCGTTGAAATGGACGCTTTTGAATTGGATATCAAGATTAATTTCTTTTCTTTTGTCTGTCACCGTTTCCACTTGCGTCGTAACTCAGTCAGTTTAGAACGTAAAAATGAACAGACAGCCGGCTTCTTCCGGGGAATGTTCAAATCAAACTGCGTGCTAGGTCGAAGCAAACGTGTACCAATCTCACGCAAACTTCCGAATAAAGTCCAAAATCTTGAGAAACTGACTGGATAACTGATTGATTTCCGTGACACATGCAAGACTACCAACCAACAGAAACTCCAGGTGTAATGGCATACCAAGTTTTGCAAGTACTACGCGTTATTTTATGAGGAAAATATAGAAGTCAATAGGCGAAAACTGAAGCTTACTTGCGACTGAAAACTCACTCTCCATTTCAACAAAATTCTGGATGTGCAGCGGCCAATGCATCAAATAAAATTCAAAACGGAAAAGGAAAACTTGTCTTTTTTGTGCAATCTTTTGCCCAGTAAAAACAAATTAGTAGAAAGACGAAAATCGTTTGAAAAACCTATGTGAACAACTGAAATATGGTGAACTTATGTCGTCTTTTTTGTCAATCTTTTGCCCAGTAAAAACAAATTAGTAGAAAGACGAAAATCGTTTGAAAAACCTATGTGAACAACTGAAATATGGTGAACTTATGTCGAGAACAGGACAAGCTGGTCTGTATCCAGATTCACGGAGTTATCAAATCAGTACGAACGGACCGCTGAGAACTAACCAAGTCTGTTCAGGTAGGTAGTATATCCCTTAGATTGATCTGCTTCATTATACGATGAGGGATTCGAATCCATCTGTTCACTCATGCCGACTGCATAACAAAGGATCAATTTCCATGGACGACGTTCGGTTCATGGTGGTCGAATCCAAACTGACATGGTTCGGAATCCGAAATAAATGGAGGGAGCCGCTTGGAGCATCTGAGTCAAAAAGTGTTTACAGACGAACATACAACACAATGTTTCACAAAAACGTTTTATCAAACCATACACTTACGGCCCACTAACAGCTCACGCGTCTCTGGTGCCAATACGTCTCAGTGTATGCTCCCCGAAGTCCCTGTCATCATCTGAGTGGCTAATCAAACAGATTAAGCGGTGATTGTCCTGGCTTTATGTTCATCCTTAAGGATACATTTTGGTTCGCAGATCTACCAAAACATGGAGACATTCGAAACAGTGACGTCGTCTGGCGTTGCGTCAGTTTCGTTTAAATTAATGTAGTTGCTTAAAATGACATTTCATCAGAGCTCGTTTAGGCGATATACGCGCGATTCCAAAACTCTCTGTAGTACAAACATTCTCTTTAATGGGGCTTAGCACAAGAACGTGGACGGTGCCACCTTGGAGATCGATGCGAACAAAAGAACAAACAATAATGGAGTTGCACCAGCACACGTTGTTTAGCTACTAAGGACCACAATGAGGACCTTGCGTGTCATCCTCCCGAATCTCATTACCCTCGTTCCACATCATGCTTTCATGCAGCACCACATCTGGTTGCGTTTCGAATGAACAGACCTACGTCAGTTCATACGTTAATAAGATTACAGATACTCATAACACGCACCGTATTTTCGTGATAAGAGCTAATTCTACTCAAGTTGAATGAGATCTATTTTGAATCGGGGGTGTTTAAACCGCCTGTGAATCCACTAACAGAAACAGTCGGTCAAGCCTCGCATTGGTATATCATCTTTTGATTGCAGGCAGCGAGAATTTTCGTTGGTCAACTACCACATTATGGAGCCCTAGTAGTTACCAATAGAGCAACCTGACATCCTCTTGGTGCCTATTTGCCAAGACACCCGATGGAAGTACGAGGGCTGGGATGGTGCAGGTTTCACAAGCCAAGAGCAGTCGAAATACAGAAATTGGTTTTTAACTATGGACTTTCTGGTCAATAGATTTACGTCTTGTTCATTGGGCCATCTCAAGCCTTGATCAACACACCCACACAACGCTAACAAATTTTTAGTTTAGGCGAGTTATAGAAAGTTTCTCACGTCGCTAGTCGCTTCTTCGACTACTGTTCGGCGATCGTTCATCACTGCCAAATACATATATATGGAAAAAACGTGTTTCAAACGGATACGTCGCTCTGTGAATTCTCATCCTCACCAACCTGTTACATTTCCTCTCACATAAGACAGTATTTATGCTGGTCAGTTTGTGTTAACTGGCCAGAATCGCATTGTAGTAGAGGTCGAAAACCACAGACTTGTCATCAGACTAAGTTTCCCACCGTGTTCGTTATTGTTGCAAGTCAGGCAAATGTGAATGTAGTGAGTGGCCTACCAGCACTAACAGTCTGTTTGTAGCGCTACCGAAATCACACCCTAAAGATTATCGCTCCAAGAACCATTTCCACGAGCCACACTCAGCTGGTCTGCAATCTTTCATTGACAGGTATTTTCAGGGATCCCAAACAGCTGACTGCTTACCATGCGACATCACTAGTAAACTCAGCTGATTTGATCACTGATCGTGAAGCGCCTTCAGTTGAAGACTGAAACATTTGGCCGATTTCAGTGAGGTTTCTTGTTGAAACTGAATGTATATGCAACTCAGTGTGTTTTGCAAACAACAACTCATCATTGGAACTCATTTGCTACCCGATTTACCACCAAAGTCTGAGGATGGCTGAGTGCAGATCTGATCAAAACCTTATTTGCTAGACTTATATGAACGGGAGGTATTTATTCAGCAGCAAACCACTTTTCTTCTATCGCAATGCTTTTTGCTAGATTACACCGGGATCAATCAGGTCAATGAATCACGTTGCGTGACAGAGGTTTGACAATCGTAGTTTCACTGAATTCACTACCCAATGTGACAAAAACCAGGGGACACTGATTTGATGAGTAAGTGTATAAATGTCTTTGCGATTCACTTCGACTGTTTCCGGCACATGAACGTATCCATCGCAGGATTTACAGTAGTCCATCTGTCATCCCATGGGCTTCTGACTGCCATCGGGTGATCACAGTCCTTCCCCTTAACTGATCTGATGGCCTTGGTAGCACGTGGTGGCACTAAGGTTCCAGAGTATGCATTAGGAGTATGTGATAGATAGCACAAATGCTGTGTCTGAATATCTTTAAAAGCACAACAGTTGATGTGATGGGAGAACAGCATCGTTCCATAATAGAGACCAGACACCCATAAGCCTCCTTAAACTGATTGAGTAAACTGTCTCGTTATCTCATGATGCGAGAACTAGTGCATTAATCACGGCGTGAAACTTACGTCTCGCGTTCCGTCAACAGACCAGTCTAACCACGACCATCAATCAGTTTTCTGTGTTTTAGTGCCTACTTCTCAGCTTAATGATACTGGGCGAATGCACTTAGTATGATTTCGTCCGTGTTGCTGAGTTCTACATAGGAACATTTGGATAGGAGCTGAAATTGCCATCCTTTATTTTCATTGCTTGGTTCATTGGTTGTTGCGTGCCGGCACACCTTTTCAAATGGGGGAAAATGGAACCTTGAATTTAGGTTGAAGAAGTAAGGAATGTAAAACGTGTTCCCTGGCATGTGGATGCTCTCAATCAAGGAACTTTGGTGGGGCGAAAAGATGATGGCCCATGTTGTTGGAGTTCGTATTTGGTGATTGTGTGATTGTGCAATCGTAAAGCGCAGGGTAAGTGCAGGTCAGCTCACGGGCGTTGGTCAGGTACGTGGTGATTTCGTTAGTTTTCTTCGGAATCTCAAAGCACTTTTTGACAAACCAAGTAAAATTGCCATGAACGGAAAACTTTACTTAAATATGAATGTCATAAATATATTTTCGTTTGTGATTTACCTTTTAAAAAATAGAATATTCACCTCAAGCGTTACCTCCAAATGCAAACGCCTAGCTATGAACCAAGGCCATTGGGTCCACATCGGGTGGTATGTTACGGATTTGTTTAGCTGTTTCCAATGTTCCTACACCGAAGCAATCACAACAGGTGGCTCTCGTTTATACGCTGGTTTCGCTTTGCGTTGATGTAAACTGTCTGTCAGAACGAAAGAGACAGGACGCAAGTGCTGCAACTAAACTGACTGCCCCTATCTTCCAGGTTTCAGCTGGGCTACTCTGGCTATACAGAGACTTATGCGGTTGAGTAGGTCAGGGTGGGTATTGTGTTGGGCCATTGAGCCAAATTGTCTCCGCTTGAGTGGATACCATTGGCAATTGCCTCTGAGTGGTTCCTTTGGCAGCGTCTTTGAACTGAGCTTGGAAAAGCTAGAGATATCACGGCCGCTTATTGTGTCTGCTTACACCCTAACCGGCGGTAGCTCTGAATATGCCAAAGACAGTTTCTACTAAGCTCTGAGAGCTCTTTTGAAACGGAATAAAAGCTCAGACTTCGTAGTGGATGCCGGTAATATGAAGTACCAGGTAGGTAGAGTAAGCGCTTCTGGTGACCAATTGGGTGGTCGTCTTGTGTGGATACGAGACTGACGGACAGCGGAAGTTGACTATTTCAGATGTGTGCCAGTCACAGTCTTCATTCGCAACATCAATTTCCGGAACAGCGGAAATCGCCTGATAACGTTATGCCTCCAAACGAGCGAGTCTCGAATTCAAATGGACTATATCACCGCCGTTTATCGGTGGCTGGTATCGGTTGATATCTGCGCTCTTTCAGGAAAATCAGTGTCGACCCTAATTGTGCACCCGTGCGCGGCTGCCTTTCATTAGGCTTTTTAAGTGTGAACATAAACAAAACGCAAGCGGCGCACACCTCTCTTAGACACTGAGAAGCTAACGGATCTAGAAGTCAAACGTAACCATTAAATCCAGCTCATCAAACGTCCGTCGGATGTTGGCGGTTACTGGAGGCACATCCAGGGCATAACTCACGATCAAAACTACCGCTTGTTTGTGAATGTACGGTGAACGGTGAAACCGAGTGTTTGTACGGGCCGAGAAGCTTGATAGACCCTAAAGGTCGAAGAAATGGAGGGGAAAAATGCTGGAAACGTCACTAAGCTGTCCCATTTAATTTACTTTTCTGGTCCACCTTGTCAGCGGAAATATCAGGGACCAAAATGTCGCCTTGAAACCCAGCAAAGCAGGACCACTGGGCACAGTACTCCGAACGACAACTTAGTTGTTCACCTGCTACGTCAAATTCGGAGTAACAGTCTTCAGCAGAAAGGTGGACCACGGACGCCCTAGTATGTCTCCTGCTCGTGACAAAGCTCCACCTTCTCTGTCCAGGGATAGTGATGTGTTCCTCAGCCAGTGTCTATCTGGGCTGTTTGCATCTATCTGGGGGACAATGACCGTTCCAGAAAACTGGAATTAATAATAGTGCCCATTTTCCCCAAATGGTACTCGCAGTGAATTTGATAACCACAGAGGTGTCAGTTTGACTTCGTAACATAGCCTCCGGTGTCAGTGATTCTTCGTCGTCTTAAGTGATGAGCGAATCCTCGACCGGGTAGATGTTACGTAGACCAAATCTTCTCACTTGGTCAGGTGTTAGAGAAACGTCATATATACAGAGACCCCCAAGCTTAGTGTTCCCTGACTCCAAGTGTACGTTCGATTCTGTCGACTGATCGGTGCTGTCAGCATCACCTAAGTTCGCAAAAGTAATCCGCTCCCTATTCACATCCAGCACCAGTACCAAAACACCGTTTACGAAAACGTGTATTGTCCTCCGTTTCTCGCTCGGAATGGTGTGGATCGTGAGGTTGCCAGCGTATGAAATGATAGAAGTGTGGAAGAGTTGATAAATTGCTTGGGTGTTTTTGGTGTTGTACGTCTTCTAGGATGGGATCTTCATGACCCCGCCTGTGCTTGGCTGGGTACATTGCAAGACAAGGCGACTAATCGATATCAGTGGCATTTGTGTTGTCAGTTTCTTCCCAGCTTGTCTGACTTAACGCTTAAAGATACAGATTCCTTAGAGTGCTCAACAGGTTTCCTCCATCACCCGCTATCTTATGTTCTCTTCGTTCTAATGCTTTAAATATAATTAGATGAATTTCATGATTGTGTGTCGATGAAACATGTGTCATCAGTGATGTTGCTGTCTCTGATGATGATTTTAGTGTTGATGGTGTCGGAGATGTTCTCGAGTTACTGCAGTGCATTAGCCAGAAATCCATGTTGATGTGTGTTCATACCTTCGCCATACCAAATGTTGGGTTTTTGTCAATATTTTGCTAATGTCCTGCATTGACAGGTCCACTCAGAGCTAAGCGTGTTCCAGGTTTGTTCCCGGGGGATTGCTAATATGTATCTCGGGTTTTGGGAATGTCCAAATTTCAAAATTCCAAAGCCATTACTACGAATATAGTCACCACAGCAAGGTAGAACTATGACTTCAGTAGTTTGCAGAATAATTCCAGGGACTTAATACCCGTACGTGTAATATGTGGAAGAATGAATTAATCGAATTCTGAAGGCATAGTTC
>NW_008751657.1:7712961-7732789 GCF_000715545.1 Opisthorchis viverrini | reverse complement strand
CCATCCATATATATATATATATATATATATCCTTAGGTCTACCATGCAATACTTGCAGTAACTTTTGACACAACTGAAAACAACCCACAAGGCTGGGGATACGGTATACATGGCGAAGCCTCATCAGGCAACGCTTACACATACAACCACCCAGCAACATAACAACTCCATTTTTCTTTCTCCATTGGTTTTCCAAGCTCTTATTTGCTTCGCCTGAAAGAAATTCTCAGACCGGCTGCTCATTTTTCGTCTGTCAGTGCTGTGCACAGATTGTCTGATATTGCTAGTCAAACGCAAAACCAGTGGGGAAGATGCTAATGAGATGAAGGAAGGATGGTACTCGCGAATTTGTGCCGCTCAGAATTGTTCGCTAGCCGCAATTTGAACATGCGAACCATTAACAGACCGAAATAAACAACAAGAGGCAGAGAAAATAAAACCTATGGGTTGGTTAATGATAGTGGGGGTTTGGACACATGCAAACGTTGTTTTGCGAGCATCGTGGTGAATTAGACGTCAAGTTTTATTACAGGGTCGAAGAATACTCAGTTGATTTCTCATGAATGAACAGCAATTTCAGATAAAATTTTTGCGATAGGTGTGATTTGATTAAGCGCGGCGTGTTTTGCCTGAAGATGTAATAAAATGAAAATCTTGATCATGAGCTGAGCTCAAAGTCAGAAATTGAATTCAATGTAAGAAGTTCATTTTAGGATCAGGGACTAATCAGCAAACCACACTGTGTCGACCCAATGTGATTTCATATGGTTTGAGAAATGTTTGGTAAACAATCTACAAAACTCTTCCTGAAAAATAACTACTGGATCGGGTTTGAACGTCCTTTCACTCGCGTGAGGTAGATGTTTAAGGAAATTGAGACGCTTTCAGTTCTATTTATTTCGTTTTACACTTCATTTCACGAGATTATAAATTACCTGCGTTAAAAATCTACCCAAGATATAGGTCAAAATCACCTTGTCGGTAAACGTAACGGATGAAACTACGAGTAGAAAGTCTCATTGCCATTGGCTGGTCGTCAGCGTTTATGGTTGAACGACGAAGCCGATGTAGATGTGGATATTTTGTCCAGTGTAGCCCGGGGTCACTGGATGTAAGTTGCCCTCATTGTTCAAAATCGGCCCATACAATTCTGCCCGACCGAATGAAGTATCAAAGAGGAACTTATGACGGCATCAGTTATAGTCCCATTTAGATGGCACATCGTCAAGCATTTCGAATTCCTGGCTTTCCTTTAAACGCAAACAAAGTCTCGTAAAAAAACTCCATTGAACAATAATCCAGAGTGGCTTACTTTGTGGAATGTGCTGATTAAACATGGATGAGGAGTAGTACTAAAATACCTGATTGTATTTGATGGACGAAATAGATATGAACACATTTTGCTTTGCCACCAGCGTTACTAGGGCCATACTAACCACCCGGTTGGTACAGGACAAAAGTTCAACAGAATTAACAACAGATCATCAGTTCTCATTGACTTCCTGCAAGCGGTCCAAGTGGCGGTCTCCTTTCCGTGCCCAGAGCAAGTAACGTCATCAACTGCTGCGATAACACTTCAGCTCAGGAACCAGGCTTTTGACTGGGCGTAAAATGCACAAACTGGATGACTGACTTTGTGGCGCGCACGCGATAAACTATAGCTGTACTAGTTTCGAATAAAAGCGTTGCCCTTTGTAATCGCATCTCCAAAACTGTAGCACTATCAACAGATCATCAGTTCTCATTGACTTCCTGCAAGCGGTCCAAGTGGCGGTCTCCTTTCCGTGCCCAGAGCAAGTAACGTCATCAACTGCTGCGATAACACTTCAGCTCAGGAACCAGGCTTTTGACTGGGCTAAGATAAATCAACGCATTAATGAGATCTTTTTTTGGCACTCCGTAAAAGTGATGAAAGCAGTCCAATAATCGGGAGCTTTGGGTAATATACGACTGAACGTTCGAGCTGCATCCAACAAGAAAACGCAATGCACCTTCCACGAAGAATGACCAAAATGATCTTTTGCGTGAGGGATGACATTTGTCACTTTTCTAAAAAGGGGAGCATTTCTAAAGGTTTCGGTGTAAAGAACAACAAACGCCACTGACCCAAGAAGTTTGGTTCATGCTTGGAGTTGCGAATCCGGAAGAACTAGAAATCAACTCTGATTTACGCGTGCATACTATTTTGGTAATATTTCGATCATTGTGCTTCTTGAATTTCTGTTTGATTGTAGAAAAACCGGCGGTCGGTGAAGTGGCTTGCAACAACTGATAGGCCAGTAAATTTATGTGAATGGAACCCTGGGTTGCCTTCACACATCGCACTGGTGCAATTAGGAGATATATAACAACATTTTTCCCATTTGGTTTGCCTATGCACACCTTAAAGGTAAAACACGCGACTTTCAAAAGGCACCATCGGAACAACAAACAGTGAGAAAAACGGTGTTGGACATCGCTAATGCATCTTTCTGGGAAAAAAATCTAAGCGGTGCAGTGTGTTGGTCCTGTTTACCAATGTTCCACTGCGTGGGACAAACGAATGTTTGCGAATGTCATATTAATAGAATTTTCATTTGCGGTATTTGCAGATTCAATTTTACTATGTTTACGAAATGTCAGCTTCGATAATGGAGATAGTTCTTGCACGCAAATAGCAGTTGTTCTCATTGGAAGATCGGTAGGTCCGATTCTAGCTGATATTTTGCATTTGTGAAAAACAAATCTGTTTTCGATCAGCGAAACACTTCTATAAGTGAATTTTATTCGATTTCCAACTCGGAGGAATATGGTCTCCTTTTGATCTTATTATTTAATTTGGTGAAACACACTTATCTTTTTCTGCCTCGAATTCAATGACCGTTTGGCTTTCATGTATACTTTAATGATCAGGTACATCTGTGAGGCTATCACACGCTCATTCCACCAAAGAATATGGAAGGATACTAGTTTCATTTGAACAGCTTTACATCAACTGGCAACAAAATGCTATTTGCTACAGACTTATGTACATTAGAATTAGAGAAATCTCTCGAACACGCCTCCGAAGGAATGTTTATCTAAAAAGTCCATTATTGTACGCAGTGAGACTGGACCATCCGAGAAACCGATTTATTGTTAGTCGTCTGGGAAGATTTGGGAATTTTTCTGAGAATAAACCCCGTAAGTGAAGCCAATCTATGCTGAAAAGCCGAGAAGCACTGTTCAGCTGTTCCAACCTTATGAGGAATCGTCAGCAGTGCGTATCTCGCGAAACTCCGGAGACTCTCCAACCCACGACCTCCTGGCTAGTAGTTTGAAGACTTAACCGTTCGGCCACGACCGGCTGATCAGCAACGTGGCTAACTCGCACTTAGACAAGATAGAGTGCCACTCGTCCTTTAGTCACGGGATCCACATCACCCGGTTACACGTGTTGACTGGCTCCTCGAGCAGCAGCTTCTCAAATGGAAGTTTCACTCATTGAGTGACGTTTATTCTTCCAGTGAGCTACTTATGGATTTTTGGTAGTGTGGGGACCGCGTGATGTGGATCCCGTGATTGAAGGATGAGCGGCTCTGTGTCCTGTCCGAGTGCGAGTTGGTCACGTCGCTGATCAGCCGTTCGTGGCCATCGGTTGTCCGTCTTCGTTTATTCTTTCCATCTGCAGTTTTGGCCGTGCCCACATTGCTAGAAGGAACTGAAAGTGTAACGGTATATTCAGGATGTTCGTAAGAAGACCGGTATATAAACCATGGAGGTAAACTCCCCACAGTTTTGTCAACAATCTGACAGTAGGTGGCCCATCATCTGTGTTTTTTATACGGCTCATTCCCCCCTTTGTTGCGCAAGTTGAACCCGCGATTGTCAGCATTTGGTGGGGCGATAATGCTGAAAATTGGATAGACAGCGTTGTGCACGCAGTAGTTATTGCGAGGAAATTCTTGTCCCCCTAAAACTGGTCACACCCCGAGTATTCATCGCTAAGCTCGTGATTTTAGAATGTTTAGCCTCCATGCTGAATGAAAGTAAATAAAATAACATGCGTTTTGCTTCATACCCTAGTGCAGTGCTGGTGAAGCTCATTTAGGAGGTCTTCATTTTCTATGTACGACTTATTGAATTGAGTCCTCCAGTATGTTTCGATGGCTTTCCAGTCGGAGAAAAACTGGTTACAGATGAACTTTTTTGCTAAACAGACTACAGTATATGGGCTTACTTGTCAAGAATAACGTTGGTCGCGTATTTGACACGAGGACTGATGAATTCTCTACCAACATTTCAGCGCGAACATCGTCATGCGGGAGGCGTGGACCGTTATCAAGCGATTCACCTCAGGTCACCTGCCTCAAAGTTCACTGGCATTCCTAACAGTTTTGAAATAAATATAATACCATTTGCAGACGCTTCCCTTTCTATTTTCCATTCAGTCTCAGTATCTAACCAGATACACCTTGAGGAACATGCATCGACTCATATCTTGTTTCTCGCTCTGGGAGAACTATCTAGATTCCGTGTTCCATGCCACGTTTTGCCATCCAAGCCATATGGTTTATCATTTCCCATTTTTCGCCCATCCATTAACACAGTACTGACTGCTACACCTATAAACTGTACCGATAATTTTGCTTTTGGTGTTTTGGAACCAAAATTGGTGGGTCTTCTTTCTCAGCCAAGCCAGCCATGTATAATTCAACTATGTATATTGTCTGACTTTTGTCACACGACCAATGGCTTTCCATCTGAAACGCATATGGTCGTGTGCGTAAACATAAAATGATATTCGACAGTGGACTGTATTTGTGCCTGCCCGTTCACATCTGTTTTGTCCAGGTGCATCAGTGTGTACGGATAAATAAAGGTGAGCTCAGGTGATCTGATAAAATTATAAGTGGGAGCAACGTGTATAGCAAAGGTATTCTTCGTGTGCACAAGCGCGAACTCGCATATCACACAGGAATGAACCGACAAATCGCATAAACTCTTAGCCGATAGTGTTTTCAGGATGCCAACCTCATATTGCTATGAAAACACGATTGATGTTTGCATTGCTAATCATTGAAGGAAATCTTCCTGAATCTCCAGTTGATCCATCTTTCAACCCATCTGTAGAACCACCACTTCTGGGTAATCAATTAAATTCCGCCCATTAAAATCACAGGTATCAAGTTTTTCGATAGCTAAAAAGGACCTAATATGTACGTGGGCCGATGCATAGGCAAAACACGGGGATGCGTTTCAACCACCAAAGTGTAGAACACGATAGGTTATCGTAGGCACCTTCTGACTCTTAGTCCCTGGAACACTGGGAGTCAAGCGAAATAAGCACCAGGCTGTCATTTTCGTCATATTGCCTTAAAAGTAGCTTGACCGCTGAGGACCAGTTTCAGATTTATACACAGGCAATTTTTAGGGTCAGATCTACAGCACAATGCCTTCTATGGGTCCGAAGACGTCATCAGAATGTGTATCAAGATGTGTTATTTAGAAATTGATGTTCCAGTTGCAAGAACGATGGGGTTTTGTCAACCGGTTACCTGTAACAAATCATGTCAGTGGTTCGGCGTCAACAAAGGCTGTTGCAAACTTATTTCAAACCACCAGCGAACAGTTTATTCTGTGTACATAACTTATTATCGGTTGCGTAACCATACCGTTTATCCAATCAAGAAGGAAAATACTAAGCGCGGTATAAACGAAACGCATTTATGTTCCCATGCATGCTTACAGACCGAAGGTGAACGCTATTTCTCAATGAGAAAAACACAGTGAGCTCCAGGTGTAAAATTAATTACATTGATTAAATTTGCTGAGGAATTACAGCAGCTCATTGGTGTACTGTAACGAAATGGCTACTCAGAATAATTTCCGGCCAGAGACCTTAAACTGGAACCCGGATAGAAAACTTCACGGGAAGCGGAACCCACCTGCTTTTCCTCCTTCCGTTCAGAGATGATGTGACCAATGAAGTGCTGACGTGAGCAGCATGAAAGACATTCGTTAGAACATTTTAGGTTTCACCTCTAAATTTGGTTTTCATTATCAAACGGGAGCAAAAGACAAACTCCATTATCAGAACACTTCACCGTATCCTGCCGCTCGTAGCCGACTAGTTGAGTTTGCGAACACTGCCGGAAGGTCGCGGGTTCCAGGCAACCTACTGGAGCACTACTGGTGATTTCCAATAAGAATGAAATGGTTGTACATCGGTTCTCGGATTTCAGCATAGAATGGCTTGACTGAGATGACGAAGTCTCAACCATAGCTTCGGAAGATTTCGGCAAACATTCAGGGGATTTGTAGGTGAGGTATGGTGCAATTTCGACAAAAAACATTCGTCAGGCCACAATCTTCGTCACCACAAGCGCCTTACACCACAGACTTGAAGTCATTCCAGATAAAATGACTAGTTTCTAAAAATCGGATGAGACGTCGGGTGGAAGATTGGTTGGGTTGATAAGTGGCTTTTCGTTCTTACCGACCTTTTGAGTGAAGGAAGACTTCCTTCCCGAAGTTCTTCAACGATCAGAAGAGTTGCATCACATATTTGAGGTCGACTGACTGATAGACGGATAGATCCTCAAATGCTGTGACCGCTAAATTCAACTCAGTTTCAACACACTGAACGACCGTTGATGTCTACTCTCACACCTCCAGCCCCATTGTGATGTTGGCCCTCTAAAGATCGTTTAGTTGCCCGGCCAGTGTGACGACCCTGATTTGCTATCCGTTGAGTCAGTAGTAGAATGTGACTGGGAGCAGTAATAAAGAAATGCAAAAAAGAGGGAAGCGGTGGGGTCACAACTTTCTGTCTGGTTGTGTCAGCTCCGACAAATGTCAGGAAATTCGTGGTTAAAGGTCATGTGCATTCTCTCTCCACTTATTTGAAATATTGGTTATCAAGTAAGTCTGCAGACGTCCCAAACTACAAACACAGTCACCAAAATAACAAGGGGATGGGTGTGACGGTGTAGTATCGGTTATTGTCAAGGAAAGAGGCTTCAGATTGACTCACTAGGGTCAACTGAAAAAATGTGATCTACTTGTACTTGTATAAGTAATGATAATCCATAACGTTCTTATGAAAAGCATCCGAACACAATCCAAACGTCACGCTTTAATTGCCCATGAAAAGCACGAAAGCCACTTTAGATTGTTCGGTTTTCGGCGCTTCTATGGTTTGCATTATGGCTTGTTGTATGCACGCTTTCATGAAGTTACCAACTATTGCAAATGAGGTCCCGAAAGTTAATGGAAAAAAAGACTGTAAAATTTTCAATAATTTTTATCACAGGGTTTTCGAAGCTGCTGCAGTAAAAAAAGTCTAAATACCATGGGCGGTCGATGGATATTTGCGACAAAGTAGGAAGCAATTTCAGCTGACTCAAGCTTAGAAATAATTGGGCTTCCAGGCAGTCTATTTGATCCTTTAGATGTTCCTTATCTCCGGGTTTTATTATTACGGTTGAAATCGATTGTCATCACTTTAAAAGACCCAACAATTCACCTCTAAACTTCTGTCTCCCGCAACTCAAAAATCCCATCCAATTTGACTGCTTACGCTCACAAAGAACATGGTGTAGCAGATCTTAGTACCAAATTAATCACACGCTACACGTATGAACACAACATGGCACACGCACGATTAACTTAATGTCTAGTTTCATTTGGCCACGCAAACTTTTCCATAGGATTGTTATTTCGTGATGACAGACATCAAACAGAACATACCAGTATCACTGTTATGAAACCTGAATGTTGAAAACTACTTGAGAAAAGCAGGCCAGTTGATAAGTGGACTAAGGTGTGCTTTGGATTCATTCATAAAGCCTAACTTTAAGCCATGTGAGCAGACCAACTTTTCATGTCCCGGAGGTTGGATGCTAAACTACTGCTGATCAAAGAAGCGTAGGCATACACCCTTCCAACAATTACGTGTGACGGTGTTTAAAAAGTAACTGGTACGATATCGTACACTGCAAGCACAGCTATCCCTTCTAAACACCAGTATTTTTATACTGTAGCTACGATGTGCCTCTGGGGTAACCCAGAGTCTCTATTTTAACTATTCAACAAGCTTTTGAGTAGTTAATCCATGACCACAGTTAAATTGTCTGCTGGCTGTGAAAAATATTTTCGCATGCTGTAGTATCCCTAATGCTAAAAAAACGCACGCCACGAATACTTGTAACCATTATTTTGAGATTACGTTTTAAAAAGTAAGTCTGGTTGCCTAGATGACCAAAGAGTTGGCTGTCGATTGTTAGCCTTTTTGTTGGTGATCATGTTTCATTAGCAATCTCATGAGTGTGACAAGGCAAACAACAGCTGACTCACCAATATTTCCCCATCTGACAGAAACTCTTTACACAGGCTGAAAATTTCCACGCTTACCTCAATGTGAAAAAGGAATAGCTTAAGTTGCCATTGGTGCTGATTCTAGGATGACACAAAGGAAAAACAGTGTTGTGCTTTGATTCTTCTGAAAGTAGCCATAGGGTGAGTCTAGTTCTCTTTATGGAGTGTCTAGTTAGCGGCAAAAAGCGCGGTTAAGTCGAAAAATGACTTACCAGTGGGCGTATATCTTGGTCTAGATTATGAAATCATGTGACATAATATAACTGCTTGCTGTGTATGACCCCCCTTCCTTCAAAAGAAATCTCAACTGATTTTGTACACAGTGTCAAGAACTCACGCAAATGCAGTCAGTGAAAACTGTTGTTGAATAGCACACCACATTTCAGTTATTCTCAACCTTAACTTTAAGCACTGAGGCACACGTTACCAGAGTCCCATTGGTGGCAACACACATGCATTTTTGGTGTGCACGCGAATTGGGGTTCCCTAGCACAGCAAACAAAGTATATTCAACATTTATTGATTTCGTCAGTATCAGTACAGCTACTCCTGCCTCCTGGATGCCGAAACGCTCATCAAACCACTGATCCATCGTATATCTGGTTACTGCACCTCTCTCAGCTTAATCCCTTGGTATCACTTGACAATGACCGTTGTCAACGTCGCTACTAGGTCGCTGATGCCTAAAAACTTAGTTATGGATAACAAACCGCTTATCCCCATGTTATGGGAAAAAGTGATGGTTTTTTTTACTTCAGTCGCGGTAGTAGTATCTTATTGATCACTTGATGTCTAAGCATGAACAACGCAGCGGATCCCTTAAGTCAATTGATTTGCATTAAGCGCTGGGACATTTCCAGGACCACATGAGTATGCTTAGTCATATACTCACTACACGAGACCACAATGCTTTGATGTAGAACATTCATCCATCAACCCCAATGTTACAGAATCACAAGTCAACTGAAACAAAGAATGAAAACACTGGCTGTTGAGTTCTTCGCCACTGTAAAGTGTAAGGTCGGTGAAGTCGTAGGCATGCACCAAAAATACATCCATAATCTTTCCAAAGACCTAAAAAATGTGGCGAACGGAGTGTCTGGCCACTTCGGGTTTCCCTCTTCACATTACAAAACAATAAGCACAGAATAAAAGGAAACAACTTACCTGTGACTACAAAAATCTAAACTGTGAACTTCCTAACGCAGGCAACCACACTGGGTTGCTCAAATTTTCTATGTTGACGTGCGCCAAAACACGACAAGAATGCCCGAAGGGTTGTGGTTACATATACCATGCAATTAAAGTTGTGATACTCAGTCCCTACTTAGGGCATGCCTCAGGAACAATATTTTGGTAAGTTACAAGTCCACGAGAGCAGAAATTTGTAAACTTATGTAACTAGTCAAACAAGCAACTGTGTGATTCCATGAGTAGTAGAGTGGTGGGTTTGGGAGGATCATTTTTTATATATTTCAGGCAACTAACCTCCAAAGTTTTCATATTTTTTCGAATTTCTTACCACTTTCTGAGGACAGTCCTGCGAACTAACTTGAGTTCTACTGTTCTTTAAGAAGGATGCCACCTACTTCTCACAACTGGATTTGAAATAAAAACTACACGTTGAACGCACTATATAGAGCTTTAGATGGACTTTCGGACTTTTTCGGACTTTCGTGTATTTTGTCTTCTTACGTCCTCAAAATAATAATTTATGATGTAATTCAATGAAAAAAGTAAAATGCTTCAATGTGGTGTCTTTTTTTATGATTCTTCTATAACATCTGCGGAAATAACTCCACTGTTTCGGTGTTTTACCGCTAAGGAGTAGTGAGTCAACTGATTTCTTTGAAACCTCGATCCTTGGCAGTAGGCGGTAGACTACCACGAACCTCATCACCCGTACCGGTCACAGTCAGTTCACATGGTACAGCGGCTAATCCTGAAAGCTGTTTTGCGTTATCACATGGCTCTTTACCGTTAAAAAAGCAATTATCAGGGCTGAAAAATACCCAATTTTGTTAACAAAAGACTCAACTTAATTCCATCTGAATCATGGAATTTCGCCACTTGCCTTAGATCCAAGGTCCACATTTCCACAGGTAGTTTGTTGCGACAGGAACAAAAGCCAGTGGTGTTTCATCTGGAGCGAAAATTAAGCTGCGATCGATAGTATGAAGATAATTTTTTTTCCACTTGATTATGACATAAAGTTTGATATCTGCGCACCAAGCAGAGAGGTGAAATCACCGGGATGAAACCGGCTCATCAAATGATGTGAATTGCATTCCACCACACATTGATGAGCACTTATCGTCACGACCATTCGGCAGGAGTGCAGCTCAGTGGGTTTCAGTCTACAACAATCAGTGATTTTGCCGATAAAACTGTCACGCAAATGAACGGTGGTTTTATTCCTACCCCACTGTTAATCCACACTTGTAGAGTGTTCCGCATTCGACTACTGGGATGTGCTACGAACACACAGATTCCACGCCGCTAACTAATCGATGAATGTTCTCCCCAAAACACAGTATCGTGCCAGTTAGTTAAAATATCGTGAGGTGGATGAAATTGACTCCGAAACACTTCATTCATTTAGTTCAGGTTATTTGGTACCTAAATATAGGAAGTGTACGTCAAGGCCAGAATTGGGGGAGTTGATTATAACGGGGCTAGGTGTGCCGAAACAGAGTAGGAATGTTAACCAATCTTGGAAAAACATGATAGTCTGATTTTCTACATGACTAACCTTGTCCAAGCTGAATTTAGTTCTGGCACTTGTCATGCGTCATTGAGTCTGCTTTTGTATTTCTTAGTTCATTAAATCAAAAGAAAATCCCCAAATATCAGGGAACATCCCCGCCGAATGTGTCCATTTCGTATGGGGTAACTATGTGCCAATCAGTCGATGAGCTCAATCAAAAAGTTCTTTTTTAACCTATATTCGGATTGGTTCCCGTCATCAATTTGTCCAGGTTGGGAATGTAGTCGTTGGTCTCTCAGATGCATCTCAGTTTTCGCTTGAATGCATCTTTAGATCAATCATTGATTCTTTCACATTCAGTTGCTAGTCTGAGTGGAGAACGTGCTGTTGCTCACACAAATTGTTAACTTATGATATAAAATATTGGAACAACTTCTCACGACAAATCACATCAATATATAGATCCGAGCATAACGTTTACGCAAATTGAATATAGTATACACCACACACCTAGGCGTGATACTTACTCACAATTTCATGTTCTATCGGAAAATGACGAAATAGTTTGCCCGTCTAACAGGTTTGATACTAATAAAAAAAACTGTGGATATATTTCCGAATACTGAATACCGCCTTCAAAACACTTTGGATCCGGTGAGGGAACACACATCATATATTCATATCTCATAACGACGAGTTTCAAACCAAATATCGGGAAGTTTTAATTATTATCTGGAGGATCATAATCACTAGCTTCATCGAAAACCAAAAGTGTGAGCAATGTGGCTGTAGCATAATTGATAAACACCAAGTTTTGATCCATTTCGAAGGGAAGCAGGAGTACTGTATTCAACTGCGACGGGAGTTATAGGGGAATGGCGAAAGGTGCACAAGTCATTTCTACATGGCCGCATCATTCTGGGTCTTTGGCCTTCTGGTTAGCCTTATTCTCCTTCGAGTGCTACATTTTTAGGTGAAGACAGGTCAATCAAAATAAGCGCTGCGAAATGTTTAAATTTACAGTAATGTCCCTGAAAATGATGGTAGCACTGATAATGATAATGAGTAATTCTTTCAAGTTGTCTAATCAAATGGCACACATCTTAAGCCTGGAGCATTTTGAAAGTATGAACAGCTTTCAGACAAACTTTCAAGAGGTTGAAGTTCCGCCACATACACCTGCCTGGAGGTAAAAAACGCCGTCAATCCAGGTTATCTTTTCCTCATAGGTTTGCACAGAGGAATGCACATCCAACTTACAAGTAGAGGTGAATGAATGTACCTGTTCCTAGTCTGCTAGATAACACAGGTGGCAACGAATTAAAACTTGAACTTATCAGACATTTATGAAAACAATTTTTGGGCTGCCTTAAATTTGTACTGCGTTGAGGTACAAATCTGTGTCAAGCAACCCTGTTTCGATAGATCTAGTGTATTCTAAAGACGTTCCTGCGAAAAATCTTTCTGTCCCAAATTTTGCATTCTAA
The DNA here is from genome assembly GCF_000715545.1 of Opisthorchis viverrini. Classification (NCBI taxonomy): domain Eukaryota; kingdom Metazoa; phylum Platyhelminthes; class Trematoda; order Opisthorchiida; family Opisthorchiidae; genus Opisthorchis; species Opisthorchis viverrini. The sequence continues at coordinate 7,720,258 of NW_008751657.1, read as the reverse complement.
AATCCAGTTTTATGTTTTTTACTACCAAGATTTACGAGGCATTTCAGTCAGACAAATGAACTGCAGTCTTTCTTTTCTGTGACTTGGGGTGTCGGTGGGTACTTTATTCAGTTAGCTGCATGACACTTGACGACTGTACTCTTAGTGCGATGTCAATCGTACCAGAAGCCTTGGAGCACATGTATCCAGTTTCATCTCTTGCCTCCGCTTCCCTTCTTTACAGAATTGGGAGAGTAGCCACTCCTACGTATTTTAAACACCTCTGCGTTTGATAAATGTATATACGATTTCGTTCTTTTTTGGTTGTAAATTTCGCGACTGAGATTTACTGACTCATCCCTGCTGTCCCGTACAGACGGCCACTCATTTGTCTGTCTTCAAGGGGGAAGAAAGACATTCCGGATGCATATTTGCTGACCGAAGAAAGAGTGATGATTCAATCCACTGAGGAGAATCGTCATCCGTAAGCGAGGTTTATCGTACTACGCATGTCCTAAGCAATAAGCCTCAAAAACTCACAAAGACAGTACTCCTGAAGTACATGTACCCAAGAAATGGGACTTTTTACTAGCACACAAGCAGTCACAAAGATATCCCCTATTTCTCGTCCCAGATGCTATTTTGTCGCAGCCGCAACCTCTGGAAAGACGACAGAACTACATGGCAAACCAGGGTGAATCAAAGCAGATCGATCTTGGAGCAAAATTACTGTTTGCTGGATATATCGTGGTCAGGAAACAATGCACCAGCACGCTAGTCGCACAAAATCCTTTGCAGGTTTACGTGCTGGAATGAGTAGTACGGAGTTATAAAAACAGATTCCATCACTTTGGCATCCACTTTCCACTTAAAACTAACTGTGAGCCTCACAGACCTGTGTGTAGTGCGTTTTGTGTGCATTAGCGTAGTGTTCTTAATTTGTGATGGACCTTTACTATATTTTACTATATTTCTGTTTGGTTCTCTCTTCATGAAAGAGACATGAGATTTTGTTATTAAAACGCAACCGAATTAGTCCTCCTTGGTTAACAAACCACGATATTTACAGTGTCCTGCGCAGGTTCAAGTGCAACAATGGTTGAGACATTGGTTAGACTACGCAGAATAAGGGAAACCTGGAGCATTGGAAAACATAAAATCACACAGATTCCCTATGAAAAAAAGCATGAACGAAATGTCCCTATATGTTCTCAGAACATGTTTTCTAGTTCTTAACCATCGGTCCAAAGCCACTCTAAACGTACTGGCATCATGCCCAAGAATAAAAACTGAGTCTTTAAGTCGGAGAGAGCGTTACTATTGTAAAAGATGTGACATTGCGTGCCTTCTGTTCTGAAAACCATTGTTCAGCCTTTCACGCGTATGGAACATTTACCTTTTTACCAGTTCGTGCTGCGCGTGGTAAACATATGACCTCATTACCTTAGAACAACAGTCCTTCGCCTAACCTCTCATTGCCAAATGAAGAATCACTCGTTTCACAGAGTGGGCTGTCTGCCTTATGTATACGGCAATGTTGTATGATGCAGTATCTCTTGCTTAAGACAATTGTTCCCACACAGCTGGTGAACCTTTGGTGTCATCTACCTGAATTCGGACTTGCAAGAACGCGTTCAAATGTTAAGTTGAACAACCCCCTCAATGGAGTGTACGCATGGAACTAATCAAATACACCCCTGTTCTTTTTTGTTCAGCAGAATAGATGAGCATGTTGTCGCCGTCAAGTAGCGGAGCACAATACAGTTGTGCTATGGTTGTAGTGGTTCTGTAGCATAGATCTAGTTTCTAACTGCGTGAAAAATAAGCTGTGCGTTAAGTATGCATGTGATTAGGGAGGGTTTCGATGTAATCTATGCTACTTTTCTCCTATCATTTTGAACAACAGCCAAAAAGTGTTTTATTCCCTCCATTTCCCATGATTATTGTTGGTGTTTTTCACGGCAAAGTTCAAACTACGGTCGAAAGGGAACTAGAAACTTCCTTTCTAGTATGACATCTCTGACATTGGCCGGAAATCCACATGACCTTAGGGCGGTTAAAGTTGGCCGCAAACCTGTCAGTTTAGGCAACTATTGGATCCTCACATTCTCAGTCTACCACATTCGCTTAGGCAACAGTCAACATTTTCTGAAGAAACGATAATGGAAGAATAACTTGAGCCTATGTAGTTATTCAAAATCTCCAAACATCTGCGTCATAACCATCATCCTGCTCAAAATCAAGTGAGCCTTATTCCCATCAGGCTGTGTCATGGCCTGAAGGTCACATTTACTGAGGCTTGCTCGGATAACTGATATCCGCAGAACCAACCAGACAAGTGAGTGGAATGACTGCAATCACAAACGAGTGCTATACAAACACTCCTGCAATTTTCGCTTCCTACTGTTGTAGATTTGAGTAGGTATCAGGTGGTACAGCTGTTCAGTTCATCACCTCAATAAGTGTAGGACTGAGCCGCATGAATCATGTTAGGAATCAACGGAACCGCCAAAACCAGATCATTGTCTAAAATGCTGCCGAATAGCTCAGACAAACTGACAAATGGTCAGCTTATTATGCCTAGTCATTGATCATGGAAGAAGGCCTGATTCTTACCAACCCATGGCTCATGAACTGAATAGATTTATTGGGAAGCTAAACCACACAAAGCTTGGTGTTTCCATCAGATCCCTTTAGTTCAACTATTTTTGATCATCACCAATAGCCGTACGGTCAACAGTTTCAGAAGTACCAACTTTCAAATTCGCCAGATTTTGCGTGTCGTCCTTTCAGGTCCTGATACGACGGGCGTTTTGTAGATACTCGGCAGCGTTTATCTACGGTATCCAGTTAATCCTGTTAGGGCATTTTTCATTGTGAAATGTTTCTTTAACTAATCAAACTCTACTGTTTTGTACACTTTGGGCTCCAACTGATTTGCAGTTGAAAGTGAGAGATTCGCCTATACTGATTATAACCCTCATTTGTATCTTAACAATGCTCAGCTGTTCAGCTAAATCCTACACCGATGCACTAAACATCGATTCTAACTCGTCCCGTGTCAAATGCTCATTTGGCTACTTTCGCTTTGTTAAGCGAGTGGGAACACAACTGAATCGAGAAGGTAAAACTGTGTGAGAGTAGCGTGAGCAAATGTGCTGGATCCATCGTGGGTCTAAGAGTATTCTTATCATTGCAACACATTTACTGAGGAACTATCGGTTGACCATTATCCTGAGAAGCGGAATCGGTGCTCGCACTTTTGGAATGTATCGTAGTCATCAAGTTTAGTAGTCCGGAAAACGGATATCCTCTATCATACTATTTCATGCTACACTTTATGACATGGCGCTGATCAGGCAAATATCCTCAAATAATAGTTCGCTTCGCATTTCCAGAAACAGGGAAGCAATTGTTCCGAAAAATACTTACAATCTGGTCTCACTGAAAGACCTTAGTTGCGAAAGGCTTAAAAGTAAGTCATAATTAGTACTATGACTATTCAGAGAGCCACAAATCAATAAACTATCCATTATGCATGCATTTGGTAGGTAGATTGAGCACTTTTGAGTATCACACTCGATGAATATGTATACGTTGGTGTTGAGAAACTAAAAAAATATCAGCTACCGTAACCACTATCTACAGACTGGATTAAGGAGCACTCAAGTGGATCCTATTCGGCGAAACACTCAATCACAAAATAATCAATTTTCCGTTGGGCTCTGGAATTTTCGGTATGAAAATTGTGTAAAAAATGGTGGAATGATGTTATTTTAGAGAGTAAATCAGTAAGCATTAGATTGTATGGTTAGATGTCACGCAGCTCTGCAAGTGTATTTATCTCATCGGCTACTATAGAAGAGTAGCTGGGGTTCAGTAAAACACCGACACTATTATTACAAAATAAATCTACCAAGGCTACAACATTTTTTCATGTGGCTAGGGGGACTTAGAGTTAATTTTGACCGGGACTTATGAAATATCATGCTGGTTTGGTTAGTGTACAAATGTTCAAATTCGGTTGGTTATACTGGAGTGGAATGCATCTCTCTTTTGTTAAACACTCTGGAAGTGAACGCTGAACATTATAAGAATATTACTAAGCAGATGACGGCATCTTGCTTGTGGCCGCAGGAATACGCAGCCGAAATCGATAGCGTGATGGTAGAGTGGATATTCGCCCTAGGGATGAAGGCCAAAACCACCACTAGACTCGCTATATGTAGTCTATCATGCTTCGATAACTACGCCAACCTCAGTGTGCAGTGGACTAAATTGAATAAAGTGGAAACAAAACGGAAACGAAAGCATGACGTTCCAACTAGTGCACATAGTTTTACTCGCATCATTTTTGGATTCGCAAGTAATGTCGAGTTCCACGCGTGCCACAGAAACAGTTTGTTGGAATTTCATAGAAATAGGTGAGTTGCTCATCATTCAGTACACTCATTCAATATTAGACAAAATGCGTTAATACTGAGGGGGCATCCGTGGTAAAGAATGGTTGCTCTTGGGGCATACGTATGTAAATAGACATGTACATATGTATACCTGTACATATATATGTATATATATATATATACATGTAGACAAAAGCAGTTGATATTCAAAACGGATTTGTGGGTCAATAAATGACAAATCACTAGACATCTGTAAGCAGTAAAAACGAAATATCACTGCACAACAATGGAAACCGACAGTGTTGGTCAATTTCTTTAGGTTTTGGTGGGATACCGCACCTTACTAAGTATAGCACCACGCATCTGTTACTGACAATCACAGATAAGCGCACCACCAAGTTATTAGCTTATAATTTTGTGGTACTCACTTGCCCCTTGGTGAGTCACACAGCCATCCCTACGAGTACAATGTCCGGCTGGCAGTAGATAGAACTGCTAGTAAGCTGATGACCCACAAGACCGATCTTACTTAGGCATAACGGTCTTCATGAGACGCCATTCTACGTGGTCAAGGTAGTATTTGGGATACAGAACCTCTTCCGGAGCACTTACGTTTTTAGCACCGTAATGCGCCGCGTTTTATAGCTTCTCACGCAGCGTGGATAACTGCTCTTCAGGCCGCCTTATCGACTGTCAGGTGATCTCGATCTATGTGGAGTGTTTCCGACTGTCTCCGGAGGACTTACTTTTTTAGCACCGTAATGCGCCGCGTTTTAGAGCTTCTCACACAGCGTGGATAACTGCTCCTCAGGCCGCTTTATCGACTATCAGGTGGTCTCGATCTATGTGGAGTGTTTCCGACTGTTGTGACCCTCAGCCGTACCAAAATATACTTTTCGTGAGAAATCACCGATAATATCCGCGAAACAGCGTGCGGAAGGTCAGTGAAAGCCCGACTTGGTAACTCCATAACAGTGAGTTCAAATAAAGATTTTCGCTGTGAAGTTTCCATCAGTTGGACCAATCACGAACGTCAAGTTGCTATGGTTTTAGTTGCTGATGCAAAAGTCAACTGTGGATATAACCCTATCATCGGATCAAATTATTCACAGTAGCTTCTAGTGCTTTCGACTTCACTACTGAAGACCAGAGACTTAGGCACATGCAGTATCATTCAAACTCACAGGGCCGTAATTCCGAAGCATTCCACACCCGTAATCGATCCACATCCCTAATCAAATAAGCGCTTGTGCGCGCGAACACTGTCATATTCGAATCAGTCCACCGCAAACTATCACTTTTCTGCTTGGTTTTTAATCTCCGATCCAGATCGACAGAAGCGTTGAATGGACCCTTAGCTCTCTATTCTGCATTAAGACTATCTGTTTCCCTCTTCTGTGTAACCTATTTGCTTCCATTTGCTTTTGTTTTCATTGACAAGAAGCAAACAAATTGTACAGAAAATGACACCTGTCAGGTGAAGACTGTATTGCACAAAATATTTTTCGATTGAGAAATGGAACGATCCATTGATGGATATGAGTGACAGCTGTGTGATCGATGATGTAAATATTTTTATCACCGAACTGTCCCAATTTCCACTGCTTGTATGGAAGAGAACTGACCACATGGAACGGACTTATATCCCCACATCGCTCTCACTGCAAAATAATGGCCACCTCCGACGGCTACTACTGAACAAAGCTTGCGTCCCTCACAAAATTACGCCTACTATTGATTCAAGCTGGCTGCGGGAGTACTGTTGTGTAACACACCTGTTATTCCTCCATACTGTCTAGGACATTCACATTGACCTCTAACCTTGCATTTACTCGTGATGAGTTTTGATCGGCATTAGTCAGTTTTATTGACAAGCATTACGTTTCGAGTAGCTCGTCAGCAATAGGAACCACGGATTTTCGGATGATCCACGAGCGTTCTACTTGAAATGGTTACAAGACGTACGTAGTGCAAAAAAGTTCACCGTAAGTTTGATGTTTGATATGTGTGATGATTACCATTTATAAAATGCACAGGTTACTGTGCATTGTTCCTGGATTTGTCCGAAAACCAAAACGAGGTCTGTGCAAGAAACTGCGTTTAGCTCTGCCATCAGTAATTGTTCAGTTTTCTTCAGGTAAAGTTATTGAATTTGTGCTTGAAACAAGGGGAAGACCGTGTTTGTATGACCCATATTTACAAATTAAAACGAGGGTATTCGAATGTTCAATTCAAGCTCTTCTGAGCCTCTGCTTTGTCCACTTCAGGTGAGTTCGCTTCACAGAGATCACTTTGTTTTTATTTAGAATTATATTCAAGTCATTAAACTGCTTCTCCCTGACGTCACTACTGATAGAAATTAATGAAAACCCCATTTTTAGGTCTCGTCGGGCAGGCCTATCTCTAATGATTCTACCATTTTTTTGATTGCTTATAGGCTTAAGCTACATCTTTTCGACATTGCACATTCTCATAGAGATCACTGCTAAAACAGCTTCACCTGAGGCGACTTGAGACATCCGCTTTGAGAACTTTCAGGCAGCAAGTTGATGATTTCATACCCTAAAGAGTTTCTCTGTGTACAATAGCCAGTCACTAAACTTCTTGGCATTATTTTAGACTAGGCGTTTACCCACCAACCCAGTTGTGAATTTCTAGAAATAGTACAATAGTGGCTTCTTTATGGTAGTTGGCGAGCTGAACCACCTCCTCGTTCTGTGTACACAGTCACTAAACTTCTTGGCATTATTTTAGACTAGGCGTTTACCCACCAACCCAGTTGTGAATTTCTAGAAATAGTACAATACAATCTTCTTTATGGTAGTTGGCGAGCTGAACCACCTCCTCGTGGTGCCGACCGGGTAGCCTTGACGTCACTCTGGGTGAGCTAAGAGTTCAGCAACTCCAGACAGGGC
>NW_008751657.1:7683129-7710224 GCF_000715545.1 Opisthorchis viverrini | reverse complement strand
CCGCTAAGGCTGTTGTTGGACTGGGACTTCCTAAGGTCGCAGTCAGTGACTTGTGTTTGCTTGCCATTGTGGACTCCCTGCGTACTTATGACACTTTTATGCGTGGCACATGGCGCTGAAGGTACATTTTTGCCATTTAATCTCACACCAGACCCAGTATGACGGACACTTTGTCGCCTGATGTGCGAGTCTTGACTGTGCTAGCGCACAATGCGCTTTGAAGTGCATTCACCATTGTTTGTCCTTTCTTTGGTTGTTGGTCTTTAGACGCATGTTCCCATACCAAAATCTTTACATACTTTGGGATTCACCTCATCAGACTGGCACTGTCCTTGGCATGCTTTCGAATGAGACGTTTCTCTCTTTTCTCCCATATTCTCCTGTTACTCCTTCGCATTCATCACTTGCATTCAATTTTTAAGTCTGTGACCATGCTCTTCAAAAATAAAAAAAATAAATGATAATAGGATGGAAGGTTCTCAATAAAGAGATGGTCCTCTACTTCGAGCACTTCTTTTCACGCATGTTTGGTTTCAGTTAGCGGTACCAAACACGGGATACTGTAAAATATTGGGTATTTAATATGCTTGCATAATGGACCCCATTAATCCTTACATGGATCTTGAACTTCGACTTGCTGCGATTAGACATCTGTAAGCTGGCTGTGGGTTTGGAATAGCAAACAGCCCTCGTGTTTCTCAGCTGTTCGTCTGCCAGTTGCACATTAAGTTCCAGAGGCGCGGTTGTGCCCCCCATTCAGCGGGCTTATCTAGGGGGCACCAGTGCCACCGCAACTAGTTGTCGTAAGTAAATGTAACGGGCTACATGTTCCTTCTGGTGAGTTAGCTGACAACAAATGAGAGTACCATTGTAGCCCACATTTATCCCTCATAACCATTTTTAATTCTGTCCTTTTATAGTTGACTCTTCACAAAAGGCCATTCTAATGTGGCTGCTTAACAATCGCGTTGAGCTCTAGGACCACGGATAAACTACCTGCTAAAGCTAAAAGTAAACATTCTGCTGCGAGGAACCAAAAGGTCATCCGCTTCACCATTTCGAAGACGGCCCATCGATTGTCATCTTCCTGACAGCTGAACCACTTTTGAACAGCCCAGACAAACAATTCCATGAGTGATATTCTTCCCCATCTTTAGAAATTAAATCTCAGTCGGTTGCAGTGAATGGTATCCTATTCTTCATTTTCTTTTGCGTATTTACCCCACTATTCTTTGTGTCCTGCGTTTATGAGAACAAGGAGTCTATGCTTTGGATTGGTATTACAAATACTCACCTAGGTATGCCACATAAATGATGTGTTTAGATAGATGTTGAGGTTAGTAGGTGAATGCCACTGAAATCAAAACATGTTTGCACCGAACAATTTGTTGGTATTTCTATTATTCGGGTTTCGATGGCTTGCTCTCAGTGACAGACCTTATTATCTCGGTTGCTTCAGGTGTTTACAATAGGAGCGAACAATATATGTGTCGATCAGAGACGTGCTCCTAGTATACAGGTTTTCTTTGTGTTCATTAGGCCAGGCTTGTTGAAGTTGAATTTTTTGAGAGTTACCTACCTGAAAGATCTAAGCATTCAGCTTTCTTTGGGATGATTTGAGACTGGTCACGGTGCCCGGGACGCAGCTAGTGAATAACGTTCGCTGTCTAAATGAGCTGAAAGCCAAAGGCGTTCTCGTTCTGTCCACAATTGAATCATATTGTGCGGGCTTCATTTTCTATTCAGTCGTCACTAAAAGGGATTAATCAGAACTAGATTTTCAACCCACATTTGCGACCGGAAGGGAAGCTGCGGTAGGCTGCCGCCACTCCATCATAATCCAACCATATCTTTGCTCTGTTTATTTTCGGCCGATTGTAGCTCTCAACTGTTCTACTTGACTTGCATCGTTCCATGTTAAATGTATGATTATCTGGAATTTTCCTATGCAATTATTCAAAATCAGTAATTCTGTGCAGGACTTCTTTCTAACCTATCATCCCCGGACTTTCACCTATGAGCTTCATAAAACAAACCGAAAATTGGCGAATGTTTGGGACGAGAAATCGTAGAGTATGGTCCGAAGTCGAACGACTAGAGTAATGGGGAACTGCAATGTTACTTTAGGGGTTTGGGTCACGTTTACAAATTTGTAGGTAGTGTGAGGAAATTTTCAATTTTTGTGGAAATTTCGTCCTGTAAGTGAAACCAATCTATGCTGAAGAGCCGAGAAGCACTGTACAGCTGTTCCAACCTTATTAGGAATCGTCAGCAATGCGCATCTCACGAAACTCCGGAGAGTCCCGAACCGGCGACCTCCTGGCTAGTACTTTGACGACTTAACCGTTCGGCCACGAGCGGGTGCCAGTGTCCGTAAAAAGTTCTGGGCCGACGTTTGGTCCATGGATGTGAATGTTTGGTTTTTCTTTGGTAACCGAGATCTTCCAGATTATGGGAAGCAATGACAGGATCACCAGGACTTCATGGCGCTCTGTGAAGACTGTATCAGTGTCCGCGTCTTGTCTGATGGACACCTGACCAAGTGGCCAAGTTCACCAAAGGCTGCACAAACCAGGGTCGTTGATGGGAGTCCACAGTGAGAGCCCTGTTCGCCATATGACCTAAGGACCTTCATCAGTTTATAGCTTCTGTAGTCAGATGCCTAGCCTGCTGCCCCTTCACCCTGCTGTGTTCTTCATTCACTTGTTGCAGTTCTGAGTCTGCCTAGCCACATTGGAGGTATTCACAAACTAACATGTAATTGGATGTGTCTACTCGAATTTGATGCTGAGTGAGTTAACGGCAGTGTCTTGCACGCAGAAATATCTAGAGAATAGTGACAACTGGGTGACTTCTCAGTATTCCTTCGGACTTGCGGTAGTTTTTTATGCACGAAATCACGGTTTCGGCCATTCACCTTTTGCAACTGAATTCTGGATTCGAACTCCATATCTTTACTAAAAAAGAAACCCACACCTGTTAGTACTTTCGCAGCTTTGCGCTGATTCTTACTATTTGTATAAGCTCTACCCTAGTAGCACCATTAACAACCTCAAACAAGTTATTCTGCAGATTTGCCATGAGTCACTCTGTTTTTAAGTGTGGTTGAAGTCCTCAGCTTGCATGAGGAATTCTTATTAGAACATGCATGCGAATTTAGCGAGCACTGATTAGATCACTGTTACACCCACATGTGTATCAGTGTATTGCAGGCAGCAGGTCAAAGACAAAAAGGTTGATGAGTTCTTAGTAGAATACCTAAGGTTCATCGATATGGAGCGGGATTTCCTCGGGTACTTCGTGGAACGATGCCGTACGGCATTTTAGAATATCATGCAGTGAAGTCATACTCCAGAGTTACGACCTAGATGTGTGAGTATCTCAAAAATTTCGAGAAAGTGGGCTTTGCTGAGACCTATTGATAAGTGTATTTGTTTGGTAACTAAGGGAAGCTATTTTTGATTACCATAGCAATCCTCGAATTTACTCATTCTCATCGTTACCGAAAAGGCCTACACAACGAAACATCACTCAGATGTCGCACCGTCTTGGTGGCTCGGTAGACCCTTTTGCACAAACGCAGATGCTAAAGACTTGTACGCGTAGGATCATTTGATCAGCGAGAGTTTAGTACTCCATCTCAGTGTTTTGGAATGGGGAAGTAGACATGAAGCCTCAAGTCTCTACAACTAGGACTGAAGCACATTCTGAATTGCAGGTATTTATTTTACCGATCCTACAGCGATAGTTGCAACAACGGGTTGTGGGACGATCTAACACTCCCATGCTGTTGTTCCCATCTGATCTGTGGTCCCTATCTACCCTGCTACTTGATCACTGTATCCTCTTATCCTGTACTTATGACCACAGTTTAATCAAATAATATCAAGATTTTACCCCATACGCTATGTACAGGAGGCCCGGTTGAAGAACAATTTGGTACATATGAGCACATACGGTCCTGACATTTTCACTCCACAAAAACCAACTGAAAGAGGTGTGAGTTGTTACTTTCTAATCTAATCTAACCCTCTGGCAGATAACCCCTTGCATCTCAGACAAGGTGCCTACGAAAGACGACAGTGGACTTAGTTATTGGCATCACTAACTGCGAAAGTATGGGAGACCCCGAAATAAAATTACTGGATGTGGCTGCCTCAGTCAACACCAGCCTTTAATCGATGTGCTTAAAGTGAGGGTAACAGACAAACATTATCCAAGACGTATTGCACCACGAGAATTCCAGATAAATAATTTGGAACCGGATGTCACAATTTTTAATCACAATTTTTCAATCACACCACCAAACAAGATTTTTGTGAATCAAAACGGACTGGGTAATTTCAGAAACCTCAGTGGAAGACAAACGGAACACAACAATAAAGAAATAGGCAGGTCGTCAGGATATGTTATTGTCGTTCAGCTGAAACACTTTTGGTGCCCAGCTTTCACGCTAGCCGACGGAAGCACGAGGGCTGGGATATTGCCAGGTTACCCAAGCCTAGACAGGGGATGTCGAGAGGCAGAGATCGGGTTCGAACCACGGACCTTCCGGCCAGTAAATTCGATCTAACCATTTGAGCCAATTCGCCCCCAAACTATTCAAACATGAGGCTGAGGAGACAACCAAATTGCATGGAGTAGCAAATAATATGAAAATGATGCAATGAAGCGTGATTTTTTGAGTCGAACATGGAATCAAGAAGCGCTTACATTATTTTGTTTTACTTTAGTCAGTATGTCCATTTATGAGCTAGTTGCTAATTAACAGACCTAAATCGAGCTTTTTGGGTAGGATGTGGATAACAGTTAATATTTTGGATGTAAGTGGATAGTAAACACCATCAGAAGGGTGGGGGAAAATGAAAATCAGCCTATTAGTTTTATTCTGTAGCGTTGGAGAAAGAGTTAGTTCGGGCATTCGTCTACTGTCACAGATTAAAACATTTATTTCTTTGAATGAAACTAAGTGATTTTAAAGGAGTGCATTGGTGAACAAAGCACAATTTATTGGCTAAGTTTTGGGTATCGTAAAGGCGCTCAGTGTGACCTAAGGCAATGTACACGAAAATTATGAAGTTATCAAACAAGAAACGATGTGACATTGATATCGTGGAGGTTGGAGCAATCGAACGAATGAAGCCGACCAGCCACAGTGAAGCAAACTATGATTCCACTAATCAGTTGGTTTCTGTTGTTATTGTTACATTCGGCAACATAGAGTTTTACTTTTAGATGTATCTGTCGTTGTGGCGTAGAATTTTTGGCCTGGAAGCTTCGTCCGCGCACAGTTCGGCTTTCACCAATGGAGGATGAGAATCAGTTGGCATGGTCTGTGCTTTGGGCAGGCTTGAAGTTCTCAATGAATATATGAACCTGTGAGTGGAGTCAAAAACATGCCGGAAAGCCCAGAAGCGCTGTATGACTGCTTCAGTCTCATTCGGACGCATCAAAAATACACACCTTGCGGAACTTGGAGGAGATTCGAACCCGCCGCCGGTGAACAATAATCAGTTTGGCCATGAGCCTCTGATCAACAGCGTGATTACGATGCACTCATTTTCAATCACGGAATCCTTATCAATTTGTCAAATATTGGATGACTCCTCGAATAGGCGATTCTCATACGAAAGTTTCATACATCTTGTGAAATATCCTTCCTTCTGAGCTAATTCTAAGCAGCTCCCCGCAGTACCAACTATCTATAGGTAAGTTACAATCTGGGAGACGGTCTGAGTAATGGAGCGGCTAAGTGGACATCACCTATGATCTTTCCTGAATCCTGTGGTTGAAGTCAGAAAAGGAGACCCGTACTAAAAGTACTGCCAGAATTGTACTGCTTGTGCAAGTTGAAGAACTACTGTCAGCTGTTCATGCCTGTTTCTTGCACCATAATTTGTACAGTGTACCAGATGCGCGTCAATAACTTGACTATTTGAATTTAGACAGCAGTGTTTAGGCCAACTACTCAGGAAAGGCAGTAAAATTGTACGACAGATCCAGAACAAAAATCACCAAAAACGGGCATTTTTATCATTTTTGTGTCAGCCTTTATTTTCTTACTCTCAACATAATGTTGGAAATGTTGAACCGATACTCGCTAAATGATCTAGTCACCTGGTCAATGCGACGATGAACAATTAGATGGCCCTACGCACTCCGATGGAGTTGTCATAATCAGACCGGAGGGGTTCAGTAATCGTCAAGTTTATAGAGTGGTTGTTCGGTCAAGAGTCTAGAAAAGCCTTCTGGGGACAACTAATTGATTTGTTTCCAACAGAATAATGACAATCTATTGCTCGAGGTTACGATCTGATGTTGATTCTTCGAACGCTACCCTGGAAACAGTCGCAACATATTTAGGTGTACGACAAATGACTCATTCCTCCTGCTGTTACAGTCATGCAGAAAGCCGCAGACAGAAACCACTAGTTGTGCGGTGGAAATATATTATATGCATATCCTAATAATACTATTATAAGAATCGTCAACTTAATGCCCATAATAAGTTTGGAGCAGATTTTCCAACAGCCTACTAGCACTTTTTCTCTTCTTGCTTTTCTCGGGTATGTACGTTTCAGGAGTTTCCCATTTCAAAACCAAGATGTACTTGAGCGGAGAAATGTATTGCACGGGGGTATATCTCGTCAAATGTATCACTACAGATTTATGATTTTTTGGACTTCACAAATGAAACTTGTGAAGAGCATTTGTTTGAATTATGTCGCAGGTTGTAGACCCGGTTTAGCCTCGGCATAATCTGCGGATGACCGTTCAACTCCACTTATCCCACTTCCTATTCAACTGCTGAAATATGAATACATTCGCGGCAGCAATTTGTCATCTCGGTTTTATTCAAGATATCTTTTTGTTCTCCAAATAGACTGGAATGGCGAATAGTCTTTTTGCTGTAAACTTAATTTTCTGCCAGCTACATTATCTACTATATATTGATATTGATCGGTTTTATTTATCTTTTTGTTCTCCAAATAGACTGGAATGGCGAATAGTCTTTTTGCTGTAAACTTAATTTTCTGCCAGCTACATTATCTTATCTATATTGATATTGATATATATTGAAATTCACAGCCGAGGCCTGTGAATTTCGACTGTTCAACATGTTCACATGAAAAGCATAGCTTTGTTATTTTAAGGTAAACCTGGGCACTCAAAAGGCCGTGAGTTTTCTTCTCTTCAAACCCAAAAAGGACCGTTTATGATTTGGTTTCTGGTATTGATTTTGTTTGTTCCCTTGACCAGTAGCTCAGAGATGGTTAGTTATAGAAAACATAGATCTTGACAGCCACTGAAAATAGAGTGAAAATTGCAAGAGCTGTATATATTTTCTAAATTCAAGAATGCTTGGGTTGAACTGAGTTACCATTGTGTCACCCACTTATTTAATAATGTTTTTTCTACCTAATTTTGATTTCTACTGCCTATGTACGGGCTAGGACAAAGATGGAATTGTGACAATTTTGCATGGACTCTGTCTCAGCCTTTTTAGACAGTGACTGTCTGAACCGTTTTTATGGAGCAAATACACCTCAGCTAATTATTGTTTCATCTACATTTGCGTAAACTTTACTGCCGAGTGAGAATTTTCCACACGCGCAGCCTAGAAGTACTGATGAAAATATCGGATTGAGCAGCGCTTGGTTTTTGGGCCATGTTTTATCCGACCATCAAACACAACTGCAGAACAAATAGAACAAATTTCTTACATTTTGAAAGATAACNCTGTATGACTGCTTCAGTCTCATTCGGACGCATCAAAAATACACACCTTGCGGAACTTGGAGGAGATTCGAACCCGCCGCCGGTGAACAATAATCAGTTTGGCCATGAGCCTCTGATCAACAGCGTGATTACGATGCACTCATTTTCAATCACGGAATCCTTATCAATTTGTCAAATATTGGATGACTCCTCGAATAGGCGATTCTCATACGAAAGTTTCATACATCTTGTGAAATATCCTTCCTTCTGAGCTAATTCTAAGCAGCTCCCCGCAGTACCAACTATCTATAGGTAAGTTACAATCTGGGAGACGGTCTGAGTAATGGAGCGGCTAAGTGGACATCACCTATGATCTTTCCTGAATCCTGTGGTTGAAGTCAGAAAAGGAGACCCGTACTAAAAGTACTGCCAGAATTGTACTGCTTGTGCAAGTTGAAGAACTACTGTCAGCTGTTCATGCCTGTTTCTTGCACCATAATTTGTACAGTGTACCAGATGCGCGTCAATAACTTGACTATTTGAATTTAGACAGCAGTGTTTAGGCCAACTACTCAGGAAAGGCAGTAAAATTGTACGACAGATCCAGAACAAAAATCACCAAAAACGGGCATTTTTATCATTTTTGTGTCAGCCTTTATTTTCTTACTCTCAACATAATGTTGGAAATGTTGAACCGATACTCGCTAAATGATCTAGTCACCTGGTCAATGCGACGATGAACAATTAGATGGCCCTACGCACTCCGATGGAGTTGTCATAATCAGACCGGAGGGGTTCAGTAATCGTCAAGTTTATAGAGTGGTTGTTCGGTCAAGAGTCTAGAAAAGCCTTCTGGGGACAACTAATTGATTTGTTTCCAACAGAATAATGACAATCTATTGCTCGAGGTTACGATCTGATGTTGATTCTTCGAACGCTACCCTGGAAACAGTCGCAACATATTTAGGTGTACGACAAATGACTCATTCCTCCTGCTGTTACAGTCATGCAGAAAGCCGCAGACAGAAACCACTAGTTGTGCGGTGAAAATATATTATATGCACATCCTAATAATACTATTATAAGAATCGTCAACTTAACGCCAATAATAAGTTTGGAGCAGATTTTCCAACAGCCTACTAGCACTTTTTCTCTTCTTGCTTTTCTCGGGTATGTACGTTTCAGGAGTTTCCCATTTCAAAACCAAGATGTACTTGAGCGGAGAAATGTATTGCACGGGGGTATATCTCGTCAAATGTATCACTACAGATTTATGATTTTTTGGACTTCACAAATGAAACTTGTGAAGAGCATTTGTTTGAATTATGTCGCAGGTTGTAGACCCGGTTTAGCCTCGGCATAATCTGCGGATGACCGTTCAACTCCACTTATCCCACTTCCTATTCAACTGCTGAAATATGAATACATTCGCGGCAGCAATTTGTCATCTCGGTTTTATTCAAGATATCTTTTTGTTCTCCAAATAGACTGGAATGGCGAATAGTCTTTTTGCTGTAAACTTAATTTTCTGCCAGCTACATTATCTACTATATATTGATATTGATATATATTGAAATTCACAGCCGAGGCCTGTGAATTTCGACTGTTCAACATGTTCACATGAAAAGCATAGCTTTGTTATTTTAAGGTAAACCTGGGCACTCAAAAGGCCGTGAGTTTTCTTCTCTTCAAACCCAAAAAGGACCGTTTATGATTTGGTTTCTGGTATTGATTTTGTTTGTTCCCTTGACCAGTAGCTCAGAGATGGTTAGTTATAGAAAACATAAATCTTGACAGCCACTGAAAATAGAGTGAAAATTGCAAAAGCTGTATATATTTTCTAAATTCAAGAATGCTTGGGTTGAACTGAGTTACCATTGTGTCACCCACTTATTTAATAATGTTTTTTCTACCTAATTTTGATTTCTACTGCCTATGTACGGGCTAGGACAAAGATGGAATTGTGACAATTTTGCATGGACTCTGTCTCAGCCTTTTTAGACAGTGACTGTCTGAACCGTTTTTGTGGAGCAAATACACCTCAGCTAATTATTGTTTCATCTAAATCTGCGTAAACTTTACTGCCGAGTGAGAATTTTCCACATGCGCAGCCTAGAAGTACTGATGAAAATATCGGATTGAGCAGCGCTTGGTTTATGGGCCATGTTTTATCCTACCATCAAACACCACTGAAGAACAAATAGAACAAATGTCTTACATTTTGAAAGGTAACGAACCATATGGAGGAAATCGTTGGTAGTTTAAGCAGCGTAGATATTCGTTGGCTTTTTGGGCCATGTTTTATCCGACCATCAAACACAACTGCAGAACAAATAGAACAAATTTCTTACATTTTGAAAGATAACGAACCATATGGAGGAAATTGTTGGTGGTTTAAGCAGCGTAGATATTCGTTGGCTTTTTCGCTGAGCTGGGCAATTGGATTGCAAATGATCGAGGTGACACCATCAGTGCGTTGTTAGGGGGCGTCGTGGCGCATAATGATGGGGTGAGGCACAATCGTCAGCCCAACGCTACGCATCACTACGCTACCTAACAACGCGCCGATAATATCAACTCAACTGGTGATGAAACGTTTGTTATCAAATTGCCCAGCTCAGCGAACAATCCAATGACCATGGTGAATCATTTTTTAAGTAACTTAGAGGTCACAACTGAGACAATGACCAACGTGGATGCCATAGAAACGCATCACAGAATGCTGCGTTATTCGTGTAGCATGTAGTCTAACAAACTGTAATGACTGATGCTAACTTGTCTAGTGAATTTTTCGCAGGCCACGTTTTGGGCAAAATGAACTGATCGAAGAAGCGGAGGCACATTGATCTGTAGATCAGCAAATTAAAAACGGTGAGTTTAAAGTACAAGAATTCGATTATTGGGTTTGATTACGCAAGCTCGCTTGATATAATGGTGAATGTAATAAGTCAGGTATACTACTTACTTACTACTTCCCCAGGTCCTGGAGACGTGTCGCTATGTCTAGGAGCAGGAAAAAAATCTAGTGTATTTGGATTACTTGGAGAATGTTGGCTATGATCATAGAACTTAGACATTGACACTAATCCAGTGACTGCTTTATTTGCATAAACCGCCCGCCTAATTACTATGTCTTCCCAGTGAAGCATTTGCATACAGCCATTTTCGTTTGGTGGACCTTTCGGCCTATCGTAAGTTGCATAGGAAAGTCTATCATGACCGAATTCGCCTTTGCACGCATCAGGAGACTCACACTTGAGAAATCGTCTTTTATGTTTCATTTCGCCAAACACTACCTGTCCTGACTTAAGCCAGTAGACTACGAGTGATCAGAAGACTTACAGCCTTCTACTGTTATGCACACCGTTGACTTTCTCAAGAACACTCAGAACATACAACATACGTTTTCTCGGACACGACTGAATGATCTTATTGGCCCTCTTTTACACCCAGAATAATATAGCTTTGGTGGGTCATTAGGCCCGCCAGAATCTCTCCTTCAGTCCACGGCATCCAGTGGACTCGCACACCTATTCGTGGACGGCGAACACACGTAGCGATCAAGATGAATACAGCTACAAAAAGGCATTGTGAAAAGTTATGATACTAGTCGCCCAATCATTTTTATCCTGCCGTTGGTTGCCTTTTTATTTATGAAAAGCTTAATAACAAAACGCATCTACCGTTTTCGTTGATTGCTCTAGAGTTGCATCATATGGACCAACTAAGGTCACACTTTAAAGGACTAATAAAGAGTCTCATTTATTACATTTGGTTGTCACCAGCTGGCAAGTAGTACAGCTAGATTGGATATTGGCATGGTATAGGGCAAGGGAACTCACGGTTACACACTTGAGGTTTGCACCGCTGTAGTTTTATGACGACTCCCTTGCCTATGAATATCTGCCGCTTCAGAACTGCGCCGAAAGTATATAACATTGCCAGTTAGGAGAAAGTTTGTCGCCCTAGCTGATAGCTCATCCCCTCGTCAAATATAAGGAGACACCTAGTGGTCTAGACGTATTGAAGAAATGCTCTCCTCCTAGACTGCTGTCCGCCACTCCGTTCTTCTGAACACTCAACAATACGTAACCTGTGTGTCTGAAAACGAGGCCTTTGAACCTACAAACTGATTTCTCCGGTTGACGAATGTGAAGACCTGACGTTGCGTTAGATATCCACTTTTGTTGACAATTTACCCATCTAGTTCCACTAGGAGTGATTCACAGAATATAGGAGAAAAGCACAAGAATGGTGAATATAAAAAACTACTCCAAGGATAGCGATTTGGAGAGACCTTCAAACCACCCGTCTGAAAAAAAACTACGCAGTTTAAACGGGCGATGGGTGAGGTATTCATCTAGTGTTCATCTAGTTTAACTCTATCACAACTGAGTTGCGGAGATATTTACTTTTTAGAGAACTTTCATACATAATTGAGAAAATTTTGCGTTTTTGAGTTGCCTTGCTCCAACATATTTTTTTGGAGAATGAAGAATAATTCGATTTTCCCTAGCACTGATGTATCCAGTTGTTTGGCCTTATGTTTCCCTCTCTCCTGTAAACTTGGCATTCTGTAAACAAATGGGGTGCTTCTGCTCATGTGATGCATGTGAATTTCGAAATTTTAATTGGTACACCCTTCACAAACCTCCGTAAGACAAGTGCTTGTAGGTGAGTTTCTGATTAGTTTCAGCAACATCGGCACGTGACATCGAGATGAAAAGGATATACACTGCTTCATTCCTTACCCGTTTATCTGAAAGAATATATGAAAGTCACCTTGTAAGCAGATGAATGCTACTAAGCCCACTGTTCATAATTCAGTCATAGCATCCTATGAATGTCACAGGCTTTTCCATCAATCACATTCAGTATTTACATTCAAACGACTATTTTTTTAATTCTGCTTCTATAAATATAGATTCAAGGTGGAATTCTGGATAATCAGTTAAGTGTTTAGCGCATATGTTAACTTTATATATATATATATATATATTTACGTTCATTCCAACCTTTGTGCACAATGGAGTTCTTCAGACGTCTCGAAGTTGACTTGGCTTTGGCGGTCAGTCCCTTATTATTCAATCAATAGAAGGACTGACGTCACCTTGCGCTTATTCAATGGTAAATCTACAGCGTTTACGCTTGGAAGTACTAAAAAGGAAAGAAAAACCGAAAGTAAGTCTTATTTTCACAGTTCTAAGGACTAAATTATTTTATCTACAGGCTCAAGTTCTATTCTCATAGTGTATAGGGATTTATTAAATGAAACCACTCAAAACGAACAAAGTTTCTGAAGTTTCCTTAATAGATGAACCTTTTTAAAGGAATTCAGTCCCTGGATTAGACTTGGGGACAACACTGAGAGAGTTCGATCATAACAACAAACGATATACTTTAATAAGAAGAAGAATCCACATCTTAACGTACACAAACGAGTGGCCGTACTAGGGAAACTGAATGGCTCAGCAGCGCAAGCGCTTTCGTAGGAATACCGTGTAGCTGAGCGGTTAGTCGCGAAAACTTTAGGTCTTGTGCAATGTATATGATATCAAGTTTGAGAAACAGACATGTCGTGCATGCAGTTTTATTTTGTGGAGCTTCTTAACCGCTGTAATCAAGCCGTCAGTGGCATGTAAGGGGGACAAAAATGAAAGAAAAACACACCGTGATAAAGGCTGAACGATCTAGAAGAAATCAAAACTAGCCATTTCTTGATCTTTTGAAGAGGTCAGGCCGACTTAAAAGTGGATCACACGTAAAATCTGGGTCACTTCGGGGGCGCTAAAGGGACACACGCCTACCCAAGTAAGTTCTGTTTTCCAGTGATCGGCAAAAGCCTTGTTAACCTAATAAGATTTGATCAGCAAAATAGCATAATTTGCCTGTTCCTTCAAATGGACGCGGAAATCGAATTCCATGCAAAAAAGCTTTTCAGTCTATCTTTCAAGCGCACCAGACATTAGTACCTTGACATATGCATGGACAAACCATAAAGAAAACAAAACTTGTTCTCTTTATCATGCTGTGCTGAACTAGTTGGCCATCACGTGAATTATACACCTCATTGGGTATCAAGTTGCAGACAAACCATATTTCCATGACATAAAAGCAACAGATTCTGCCTGGGGTGCGCAAATCAAAATCTGTTTTTTCAGCAATTAGTTGCCTCGCTGAATTCTGTCGCACCTGGAAACTTAGTGTGGTAGGAAACGTTCCGCTAAGCAGAACTTTTCAAAATTTGTCTGCAAAACGAGAAGTACATTCAAGTCTAGGATAAATGTTTCCCTTACTTCAGATTAAATCCCGTAAGTGTTGCATTTTTACGAAATTCGTCAATGGCAAGAGTGAAAGATTTCTGTTACCTTAGATAGCGATTTTCATGCAGACTACGACCTCAAATTTTGCATGCAAAGTTTGTAAACCAAGGAGGGTGTGTACTTTGCGTTCAGCCGACAGCGGCAATTAATTCTTATGCGCAATTAAAGCTATAGCCTCAAGTTTGGTTTATGAGTTTCACTCATCCCGTTACTTTTGAAAGATAGAAAAACCAATGTGTACAACTATTTAGGCGAGTTCAGTTTGTGTGCATCCTGAACACGGGGTCAAAACCACAATTTCTTTTCGAAACTAATCACGGTGTCACATCATGAAGAAGAGTACAGAAATTAATACTAAGTTCTGATTTTAAACAAAGGTTTACACTGGAGTGCATTGTGTATAGTTCTCAATAAGGTGTATGAACAAACATAACAACTGTGCACGACAAGTGAATACAGCATTCTGGTGATTTTTTTCCTCACTAGAAATTATTTTTCGGAGTTGTAACTAGAAGTTCAAAGGGTACCACTGAGAGGGACGGCTGGTGTGGTAAGGTACCCATCGTCGCCTACATATTGGACTAGGATAATAAAATTCGCCCAACTGCTTTTTCACATATTCCAAACTATAGATTTTCATTTGCTCTACCGTCTAATGACGGTTGCCCAATAACTTCAATAAAGAACACGCGATCGTAATTGGCTGACTCGGAAAACCAATTACGGCAGTAGTGGCGTGACAGAATAAAGTAAATCGCACCGCAAACGTAAGGTGATGCTAAATGGGACGGCGAAATCACCCTCTGGCATTTTCTCGTCAGTTAGACTTTATGTATGTTTTAAACCTTATTGGAAACCTCATAAACCTAGATCGATCCGCAGGAAATCCTCACCCACTCGCACAGTGACGATGGTGTGGCGATGCTTGCAAGCTGGTTGCAAGCAGAACAAATGCCAAATACAGCACTTGCATACAAATTCGGTTTGACAGGTAATCGTCTGGAGCTATGCTGAATGTGCCAGTTGGCACTGTATTCGAAATCTCGCGACACATTATTACCCATTCGCGTATGAAGCTTATCACTATGCGCTTCATTAAGTAGCGCCGGACTGTGTATAACTTGTATAAACAGTTCACGCTGCCACTACTCTCAGGCTGTATAATAAATGAGGCAAACCCCCCTGCCAGACAAGCTAATTTCAATATATATTTCAAAAGCACTCCGTAAGCTATCCACGCTGTGGACACTGTGACGTAAGGATATCCGGGTTGCTATTTTGGCGGCCTAACAAACAGTGACGTGGAGATTCTGGTTGAAAGGCCGCTGGTTAAAGTTATGATGAGCGTAATGAAATAAAATGTCACAATCCAAAATTTCGGTATTGATCTCTTCGGTCCATAAAAAGTATACCACGGAATCCGAAACGTCGGATTGTAACACTTAGTCGCACCACGTTTTCATAGGGAGTTCCTTTGGATTTTCAAGTATTTCTCAACAGTTCATCATAAACTAATTTGCCTTCACGGGTTCGTGCCGACAGCCGTCTCCTCGCCCACTGACACACCGGAAGAATCACGTGGCCATAAAAGTCTTGTGACCTCCAACACATCCATTCAGACACCAATATTCCCTAATTAAAATTTTCGATGAGGAGTTTGAAGCTTTTCAGTAACTAGATTGTTAGCAAAACAACCTCGATAATTAACGTCTTGTCCTCCCTGTGTAAATCTATATGCTATATCTCGCTTTTTCATGTTCCATCTGTTCACAATGTCGCACAACTTTTTGATTAACCACACATGAATGGAGTGAGGTTGTCTTCGGACAAATTCATTGGCTGAATACCATCGTGGTATCGTAGTTAATAGAAAAACAAAACAATGTGCGAAAAAATTTCGTTTTCATTGTCATGCAGTTATCGAACATATCCGCTTGAAACCTGCAATTAGAATGCTGGTTGGAAAGCCAGTATTTTGTTTCCCGGGGTGGAGCTGCAGGTTCAAATGTGGAATGGCGTGTGGTCGGGCAACTTGAGGTGCGTCACATTGTTGTTCTTGATAAATGAAACCGGAAAAACAGTCAAATAGCTGTAGGCCAACACTCAGCACTGGGGACAGAAATGTTAGTCTTGTTTTGGCCGACGCTAGAATACTCCAAATTGGTTTAGACATTTCATTTGGAGTACAACTTATAAAACCTGACAAGTTATCTTGATTGGGCTTGAAAAACCTAATCCTGGAATAACAGTCTGTGCATTTATTCGGTTAGTACGGGTTATATTCCTAAAGCAGTAATGCATAAACCTGAAAAGAATGTCTACAATGCAGGCAACCGAAGCATTTGGAAGTCTTCTAGATATCAAAAAGACATTTAATTCCAGAAAACGTTCTCTGGGCTCCAAGGTCACTACTGTAATTAAGTTGCTTATTGTTTGCGTGACGAACTATGCTGCCCCCACCTAGTAAATTTGCTTGGAACAACCAACGAGCTGGTCCGCTAGTGCGTAGCACGTAAACCGATTACTCTGGGGGATTTCTAAGCTGTGAAGTACAGCTTCGGTGGTCGATATACCAGTATTTTTTGACCATGAAATCTGTCACAAAAGAGTTCTTTGTCGAAGGTTTTATTGCAAAATCTCACTTGGTCCACATAAAAAGTTCCGGATTCGATGGGCACGACGTCGGTACATAGACAACTCAGAATTACGAATATGGAGCTGCAACAAACACTCCTTTACGAATTAATCTGGTACTGATAAGAGACCAGAGAAATTCACCCAAAGCATTGAATTTGACTGGCACTCAAAGCGGTCTTTATCAAAGTACTCAGCCAAAGCAAAGGCCGGAAATAGATTCAATAGATTCAGCAAAGTCCCCCATCAGCACTAATTTAAGTTGTAAAAGGATATTTAGCGTAGAATACAGACAGCTGGTGTTAATTAAAAAATCGTGTTGATGGAGATTAGGAGAGCAGTCCCAGAAAGGCCGAAACTAAAGTTGGGTTGTCCAGACGTTTTGTCGAACCTGTGAATAGTGTTGAAATGTATACAGTGGTTGAAAAACCACTTTCATCTGTCACATACAAACTGGTTTAATTGGCCGCCAGATACAAGAGGAATGTGAACTCACTTGTCAATAATTCGCCAGGATCACATTACCTCCCAATATGTTGTACCAAAATGTCAGTTTGTCCGAAATAGGATTATAGTTACGATCACCAGTTATCGTATTGCAGCAACCTGTAGACAATTTTACCGCCTGGTCACCCTTCCGTGGATAAGGAGGGAAGCACCCATTCATCGTCTATTTCATTCAAGGAATGCAGGACGCGATTCTGTAAATTCGTTTGCCTCCCTGAACAAGTCATTATCAAGATGGCTAGTTCCTGCGCTGACTTTGCAATGAAATACTGTCAGAGAAAGCAAACCAATGTATTCGTCCGTCCCCTTATGCTTACCAAACCCTGATGACACTAGTGATTCGGTTCAGTTTCAGTTAACCACCCTCCAACCTACATCAAAACTACCTTCAGATCTACTTCAAGCACGTTGAAGAATACACTGTACAGATGAAATAAAGGTATATTACTACTGTAAAAAAATCACACATTTGACGTCTCGGTTGTTAAAAATATACGCGTTGTTTGTCGCGACAAAACGTGTTCCCGTTTTTCAGGCAACCATATTTGCAAGATTGTTCAAAATTGTAATGCTAAGGTGTACAGTTTATCTATAAAATACTTGCTTAAATTTACCTCATGCGTCAAATCGGTCAAGACTATGAGAAGTTGTAAATAGTGTGATAATGTTTTCTGATTTTGGATAGGTTCGACTAAGATGTTGATAAACACGATTCCTTGGGCATAGATTCTTCAAACTCCTTCAAGGTAAAGGAGAACTCATTCTTCAAAGATTGTAGCACATCATAAAGTACATAATTCACTAAACTCAATCCAGTGCTGTCAGAGAGAAGTACAACGAGCTCGTTGTCTCATTATTCTACAGAGCTTCAACTGTCAAGTGACTCAGATCAAGTGCTTTACAACCGGCGTACACCACTGAAAGCTCTCCTGTCGGGTTGAAGTGATTTGGATCACAATTGTGCCAAGTTTTCCCAAGCATAGTATGTAGTGCGTTTGTCACTACGGAAGTTACTAAAATACATATGCCCAGAATGTGTAAATGATGTGATTGTGTGATTCGCACTGCTAAAAGCGGATCATTCGTGAATGCAAAAATATTACACATTGCATTACCTTCTACACCGTTTGCCCATACCGATGTCTACTTTATTTTTCTACTTTTACTTACTAGGAGATTAATGTACTTTTGAAGCTGTTTGATGTGCATTGTTAATACTGACTCCGGAAACCTGCGCTTTGCCCATATTTCATAGCATCTGTTCACCCAGAGTTTGAAAAAAAGCATCAAATCATTCCCACAAAATGTCAAGCAAAGATGGAGTAATTGTTCTACCAAAAGGCTTGCGGGTCACATCTGACGGAAATCGTTTGCTGAACGGATGTTTTAGGACATTGATAACATACACCGTGCAGGTGGGTTTCGCGTCAAAGCTTTCTATGGGCCTTTGCGCTTTAATACATTCCGTCAGTGTGCGGACATGCAGTTGTTGAGGTTAGAAGGAAGGAATAGTGTTCTCGGACAAGCCAAAATGAGATATACCCGTTTGCCGCAAGGCCTAAAATGTTTTTGAGGCCAGCATTTCTTATTAGTCAACGCAATATTCCAATCTGGTGAGGTTTATGAGATTCGGATGTTGAAATCATTATTATCTCAGTTGAACTACGATAAACTATGCCTATATCCACAGGGCTGGTTTAATTAACTTAAAGACTTAAAGTTATTAGCTTCAGTCGCATCGCGAGAAAAATATACTACTAAGGGCGATGTTCTAAAAGAATGCAGGTTCCCCCATTTACAACACCGATAAATGCTGTGAGCTTTTAGTAGAAAATCAAGTGACGAGGCGAGTTGGAAATTGATGTAAACACCACTTGGATCAGGGACTCCACGAACTTGTGGGTGNGGTTAGTACGGGTTATATTCCTAAAGCAGTAATGCATAAACCTGAAAAGAATGTCTACAATGCAGGCAACCGAAGCATTTGGAAGTCTTCTAGATATCAAAAAGACATTTAATTCCAGAAAACGTTCTCTGGGCTCCAAGGTCACTACTGTAATTAAGTTGCTTATTGTTTGCGTGACGAACTATGCTGCCCCCACCTAGTAAATTTGCTTGGAACAACCAACGAGCTGGTCCGCTAGTGCGTAGCACGTAAACCGATTACTCTGGGGGATTTCTAAGCTGTGAAGTACAGCTTCGGTGGTCGATATACCAGTATTTTTTGACCATGAAATCTGTCACAAAAGAGTTCTTTGTCGAAGGTTTTATTGCAAAATCTCACTTGGTCCACATAAAAAGTTCCGGATTCGATGGGCACGACGTCGGTACATAGACAACTCAGAATTACGAATATGGAGCTGCAACAAACACTCCTTTACGAATTAATCTGGTACTGATAAGAGACCAGAGAAATTCACCCAAAGCATTGAATTTGACTGGCACTCAAAGCGGTCTTTATCAAAGTACTCAGCCAAAGCAAAGGCCGGAAATAGATTCAATAGATTCAGCAAAGTCCCCCATCAGCACTAATTTAAGTTGTAAAAGGATATTTAGCGTAGAATACAGACAGCTGGTGTTAATTAAAAAATCGTGTTGATGGAGATTAGGAGAGCAGTCCCAGAAAGGCCGAAACTAAAGTTGGGTTGTCCAGACGTTTTGTCGAACCTGTGAATAGTGTTGAAATGTATACAGTGGTTGAAAAACCACTTTCATCTGTCACATACAAACTGGTTTAATTGGCCGCCAGATACAAGAGGAATGTGAACTCACTTGTCAATAATTCGCCAGGATCACATTACCTCCCAATATGTTGTACCAAAATGTCAGTTTGTCCGAAATAGGATTATAGTTACGATCACCAGTTATCGTATTGCAGCAACCTGTAGACAATTTTACCCTTGAAGCTTTTCAGTAACTAAACTGTTAGCAAAACAACCTCGATAACTAACATCTTTTCCTCCCTGTGTAAATCAATATGCCAGATCTCGCGTTTTCATGCTCCATCTGTTCAGAATGTCACACAACTCTTTGATTCACCACACATGAATGGAGTGAGGACAGAAATGTAAGTCTGATTCGCCTGGTCACCCTTCCGTGGATAAGGAGGGAAGCACCCATTCATCGTCTATTTCATTCAAGGAATGCAGGACGCGATTCTGTAAATTCGTTTGCCTCCCTGAACAAGTCATTATCAAGATGGCTAGTTCCTGCGCTGACTTTGCAATGAAATACTGTCAGAGAAAGCAAACCAATGTATTCGTCCGTCCCCTTATGCTTACCAAACCCTGATGACACTAGTGATTCGGTTCAGTTTCAGTTAACCACCCTCCAACCTACATCAAAACTACCTTCAGATCTACTTCAAGCACGTTGAAGAATACACTGTACAGATGAAATAAAGGTATATTACTACTGTAAAAAAATCACACATTTGACGTCTCGGTATACCATACGGTTGTTGAAAATATACGCGTTGTTTGTCGCGACAAAACGTGTTCCCGTTTTTCAGGCAACCATATTTGCAAGATTGTTCAAAATTGTAATGCTAAGGTGTACAGTTTATCTATAAAATACTTGCTTAAATTTACCTCATGCGTCAAATCGGTCAAGACTATGAGAAGTTGTAAATAGTGTGAAAATGTTTTCTGATTTTGGATAGGTTCGACTAAGATGTTGATAAACACGATTCCTTGGGCATAGATTCTTCAAACTCCTTCAAGGTAAAGGAGAACTCATTCTTCAAAGATTGTAGCACATCATAAAGTACATAATTCACTAAACTCAATCCAGTGCTGTCAGAGAGAAGTACAACGAGCTCGTTGTCTCATTATTCTACAGAGCTTCAACTGTCAAGTGACTCAGATCAAGTGCTTTACAACCGGCGTACACCACTGAAAGCTCTCCTGTCGGGTTGAAGTGATTTGGATCACAATTGTGCCAAGTTTTCCCAAGCATAGTATGTAGTGCGTTTGTCACTACTGAAGTTACTAAAATACATATGCCCAGAATGTGTAAATGATGTGATTGTGTGATTCGCACTGCTAAAAGCGGATCATTCGTGAATGCAAAAATATTACACATTGCATTACCTTCTACACCGTTTGCCCATACCGATGTCTACTTTATTTTTCTACTTTTACTTACTAGGAGATTAATGTACTTTTGAAGCTGTTTGATGTGCATTGTTAATACTGACTCCGGAAACCTGCGCTTTGCCCATATTTCATAGCATCTGTTCACACAGAGTTTGAAAAAAAGCATCAAATCATTCCCACAAAATGTCAAGCAAAGATGGAGTAATTGTTCTACCAAAAGGCTTGCGGGTCAAATCTGACGGATACATACCGTGCAGGTGGGTTTCGCGTCAAAGCTTTCTATGGGCCTTTGCGCTTTAATACATTCCGTCAGTGTGCGGACATGCAGTTGTTGAGGTTAGAAGGAAGGAATAGTGTTCTCGGACAAGCCAAAATGAGATATACCCGTTTGCCGCAAGGCCTAAAATGTTTTTGAGGCCAGCATTTCTTATTAGTCAACGCAATATTCCAATCTGGTGAGGTTTATGAGATTCGGATGTTGAAATCACTATTATCTCAGTTGAACTACAATAAACTATGCCTATATTCACAGGGTTGGTTTAATTAACTTAAAGACTTAAAGTTATTAGCTTCAGTCACATCGCGAGAAAAATATACTACTAAGGGCGATGTTCTAAAAGAATGCAGGTTCCCCCATTTACAACACCGATAAATGCTGTGAGCTTTTAGTAGAAAATCAAGTGACGAGGCGAGTTGGAAATTGATGTAAACACCACTTGGATCAGGGACTCCACGAACTTGTGGGTGAAAAAATTCACCCTTAGTGGAAAGTTTTGAATAAGCCGTCCTTCAATAACTAAAGGCTTGTAGTCATCCACACAAATATTCGTACGATCAGTGATTTCCTGTGAGCTAAGTTCTCTATAGCGCTGCTTGTTTCCGTGGCTAATATCGGTGCTGTTCGTGGTTGTCTGGAAAACGTAGTCCACCTTCAAACACGGACAATTCGATTTCTAAATTTACACAGTGCAAGTGATTACTAGATTTGTGACACACACATTTTTAGAATAAAAGTGAGTTCGTAATCTCAGGTGTTGTCAAATGGGTGCTGTTTTCTAGTGAGTTCCCATCTGATTAGAACGGGCCATCTGCATACTGATGAGATCGCTTCACTTCTCTTTCTCCAAGCCTCTGTGTTTCTTGAGACACTAACAACCATTACTGAAGTCCGTACACTGGTTGAGATCGCTTCAAATATAAAGTACATTGCTGGCGGTTAGTCAGTCATATCTACCAACGTATTTCGATCCTAAGTTGATACAGTTTGGTAATACTTGCTGCTCACCTATCACGAACATGTCACTTGCAAGTGGGCTCCAACAACCACAAGTGGACGCACACGTGTTTGGTAGCTATTTCTTACCACTATCGTTTGCGAACTCGTCATGCTCCTAGTTCATTCCATTTTGAAATCGGGCTCCGTCTATGGCTCTAGTTTCCCAGTTTAAACTCTGAGAAATTCAAGAACCATTTTCTACACTTCACTCCAATATACATCTCCATCCTCCGTTTACATAATTGAGCTGTCCACATGCTCCTAAGTACCCAACTCTGCACCTTCCCATGCGACGTGTGAATACTGATCATGCCCAATAATAATTACCCCAATAAAGGGATGAATGTCGTTAAAATCTGTAGTCATCATTACACTCCAAAAATATTTTGTATATGTATACACCTACTTCATTAATTGCCTTCTGGCCCATCGACTACTGTGCGCCTATTGGTTTAGTGTGCGTGGGATCCTGAACCATTTCAACTCAAAAATGTCCTGTTTGATTGAAGAAAATTAGAAAAAACAAAACACCATTGTCACCGTCGCTAAACTAGGGTAGGCTTGTTGTTTTACTAGGAAAGGGATGCATCTACTGTGCCTATACGACTAAGTGACTCGTGTCAAGCCTAGAACATGTCTGAGACTAGTTTCTTGGCAGTGCACTTCGCGCAATGGTGATGAAAATGCTTCAACAGTTCTCCACCGGTTCCGCCCTTTTAGAGGTTTTCATTTAGATGGACGAGAGCTTCAGCTACTTGGGTCTTTCAGTTACACCAGATAAATTTGGAAATAAGTACATTTCATAAGAACGATATTTGATTTGTCCTATTCATCCATTTCAGGGTAAATTAAAAGCGCAGTGGTTTAGGAATGCCGGTCGAGAGTTAAGGTCATCAAGACCGGACATAAATCTGACAATCTCTGTTATTATACCATTCAGTATCCAGAACCATGTCATTCTTTTGACCCAAACACTTGACAGTGTTCAGGTTTTCATATCTCCTAACCGTTGACAAGAGGCCAAGATATTCCCATTACGGTTGTTTTTTGTCTATGTAGGACATATGTTTTTACAAGTTACCAATGACAGTAGTTGCACAAAATCGTGAATTCAAGCACATTATTTTGCTATTACTTAAAATGGGTTCATCCTTCGCATGATGAGGCTTATCTGCTTCTTTGTAGCTTTCATTGTGAAAAATTGCTATTTTTTCACCATTTTCTGATCAGAGGTATACAAATGAAAAGAAACAAGATGTGCATTGTATATTAAACCAAACGTGGGGACTAAGCTCGGTCAGTTGCATCGATAACCCACTAGCATAACCCAATTGCAACCAGGTAATACAATTTACCCTGTGATGCGGAGGGGGCTGTTCTGAAAAAAACTGACCGAAATTGGAAAGCAGAAGCGGACAAGTCTTGTTCCGACGACCGCCGGGTTCAGTCTCTTGGCATTTTACAACACAGTGCATCCCATCATTGGGATGCTAGATCCATGAGTTGCGTAGGTGGTAGATTAACTTCAAATTTGAAAGGACGTGACCTGTTCGGGGTGAACACATGAATGTTCGGGACATGATGATCTTGAATTGAAATCCCTGAATGTGAACTCGGTGTTTGATTGCTTATCAGTTTATCGATGCAACACGCAGTGAACGAGGCCATGACCTGAAAAAGCGGCGGGTGGTAACCGTGCGTACCCTAGCAACACTGAACGCAGTGACCTTAAAAAAACAGTTTTAACAATGCAATGTGGAGGATACTCAAAAGAAACTTGCCGGAAAGCGGGAGTTATTCTCCTCCACAAATTCTGTTTCGACTGTGATATCAGACTAAAGATACTTTATAAACATCAAGGAATTAGTCATATTAATTAGCCAGTGTAAGTACCCTAAGTGCAAAACATATCTTCGGCAACCTGACAGCTTCATTCTTTCTAGGATGGCAAGGTAGTGACCAAATCACCACACACTTATGGGAATTTAGGATCCCATAAAGCTCATACTCGTAAAATTCTTGATTTGGCAATGACGTCTTATCCTTCCGCAAAAGTCATTTTTTATGTATGATTTCATTCATCAGTTGTAGATTATTACGTGATTCCATGGACACTATTCAACTTTATGTTATCCCTATAATCAAGCGTAAAGCACACAATACCAACACTGTGCAACGTTTGTACAACAGCCACTATTATCTTCAGGCTAACGGGGTTGCTGTTTTTGTCCCACCGACCAGATGTCATCTGATGTCTTCCAGTTCAAGGCAGAAACACGCCAAATAAAAATTAGGCACCATTGTTTTACCTCTGCCTCAGGCTTGTGGACTAAAACTTTCCCAACAACGGACTGCAGTGAAGATACGATAAACATAAAGAGGGTGTCTAATGGTGCATGTGAATTAGACCCAGGAGGACTATTTGGCCATCCCTGATGTGTTAATTTTAGCAACTGAGGTAACAATTTAAGAAAAAGCGTTTACAAAACGCCTATAAGGACCGGACGGGATAGTCCTTTCCCCACATTAGTTGGGGGGTGAAAAGCATTCTGCTGCGTTGTTTTTTCAACACCCATGCACGGAGAATACACTTTCCGAGGAAACTAAATTTCAGTCTAAGACAAGTGGACAGCTGGCATCTTAGACCATCGTCATACAAAATTCTCAGTCATCAGGTGCAAATAAATTCAGCATAAGGATGATTGCCTTAAGAAGCCTACTGAATTAATCAAGTACTACTGGAGGACATTTTTTGGTTGTTCAAACCAATTTTTCACCGAATATCCATAAACGACCATCACCATCTTTCCTGTGTTCAACTCACATGCTAACACATCTCTGTCTGACCACTCCATTGTTCTATGTCGGCCAGTTGACGAGGGATTTATCTACGTGCCTCTCTGAACAAGCGGCAACAAGAGCGATGGAAATCACTAGTGGGACACCTGTTAAACATAAGTTACTAAGTCAACTTTTGGTGACATCCACTACATTCTACAAGGCTAGACTACCACAGGAATCCAGAATTAAGATATTACGCATTGAAAAATCTTGTATGACTGAAATCCCATGTGCTCAGAAATGTTTGATTCAAGCAATTTACTCACCGTGGACCAGTGTGTTCATCCTTTTATTATTCGGGTTAAAAGACTGGACAAATCGACCAACCCTGAGATCCTTGACCTGAACAAAAAGCAACGCAACCCTCTATTTCGCTTTCAGTCATGTTTCTCACACATCGACCATTTGATTTGGCCGTTACGTTACCGGAATTCTTACCTCGTGATTACTTTGAAGTTAATTATCTATAAGTGACAACCCGGTAATGAGGTACATCAATAAATTCATGGCGGAAGTGAACGATTATTCTGAATCCCACAACCATAACGTTGTCAACTTGTTGAAGATATGAAGTGAATTGTTCATCTTGAAGTTTGCCTCCGGAGACTAACTCGGTAGCCACATTACAGTGTGGTATACTTCTGCCACAAAGGGCAATGGACTGGGAATTGCTCACGAATGTATTTCGCAAAAGACCAATGGAGCAGCTAATTATATCGCGAGATAGTTCCTACCGTTCTTTTTCACGTCTGTCACGATATCGGCATCCAACAACGGCCTAGGCTATGGCCAGATTTTTGAGTCAGTATGGTCGACGAACTCCTCTTGGACTTCCCATAACATGATGTCTCATGGACCAGGCTGTTTATTATAAGGTTGGAACAAAAACACATATTCCAGCCCTATTGTGGGCCACAGTCTGGAGTCAACGGTTCAAGATGCGGTACTCCGAACCAAGGCCTACTCTTTATTCGTCGTAAATAGGACGGGACACAAGACGGCATAGGGAACACCAATAATCCTCCTTAATTATCAATCTAAATCTAATTACCACCTTTCACAACTTGTTTCATGTGATGATGGCAGCATCAGCTCAGTAACAGCTGAATGATCGGAAAAGCAAGAGGAATTTTACAGAAAAGGCTGGTTGGAAAAATCTGAGGATTCCGTAGTTCTTTGTAAACATGCGCTTAGCACCACGGGTAAACTGGGAACTTTGTATGAGGGAGCTGCTTTGCTATGCAAGAAAGTCATTACGTTTGTCTTTCCATCCCTATTATGTCGTGAATTGGTTCAATAGAGTAACGGATTCTGCAGTTTTTGAGATACGGTCAATAGATTAGACATGTTTTGGAGTTTGGACAAGAACTATATGTTTGACAACAGCAACAACACTGACCTCAAGCAAGATATGTATGTATATATGTATGTATGTATATGTATATATGTATGTATATGTTTGACTCATAGTAAGCAAAAGTGGTCTTACATTTTTCATTTCCGGTTGTATTCGCTCCACCGATCGATAGGGAAAGTGGCCATACTGAACTTGTAGTAACTCCTATGACACTATCTTCAATGCTGCTTTTCCTATCAATGTCATTGGCGAATGTGAACACCAGTAATCGAAACATTAGGACAGACGAACATTGTCAGTTCACGGCGGCTCTTTTCCTATTTTGTATTTAAATTTTTATT